>NW_007735702.1:34761-70916 GCF_000696425.1 Galeopterus variegatus | reverse complement strand
TTCCTTAGAATTATCACTTGAAATTCCTTGTCAGTCATTTCAAGGGCTTCTTTTTCTATAGGATCTAGAACTTGAGAGTTATTATCCTTTGGTGGCATACTTTCTTGATTTTTCATATTTCTGGTATCTTTTCTTTGATGTTTATTCATTGTGGCAGGGGGTTTCACAGTCCACAGGTTTGACACTATTGACTGACTAAGATGTTGCTGGGGTTGCCAATTTGGAATGGCTACCTCAGTGACTGCTCAGTTGGCCACTAGTGCCTTGTGTGTGTGGTTGTCTCAGGTCTTGGGTCTCTCCGGGGAGCCACCTCTCTGGTCAGCTTGGACTCTGGTGGGCTGCTGGATCACAGGGCGGTACTGCAGGGTGTGTGGTCTCTGCTGAGCTTCCACCTCCCGTGCTGGACTTCTCCCTGTTCTGTGTGCTCTGGGCTGGGCTGCTGGGATGCGTAGAGGCACCACAGAGTGTGTGGTCTTTGCGGAGCTCCCCTTCCCCTGTTGGATGTCTCCCTGCTCCGTGTGTGCTAGGCCGGGCTTGGGATGGAGCCAGGTGGCGGCGGTGAAGCCTACCTGCTGCTGGATTGCTTGGCGGCGGCCCCCCCACATGGTGTGTGGACTCTATGGAGCTTCTATCTCCCCTGCTGGACGTCTCTGTGCTCCATACACATTGGGCCGGGCTGCTGGATCGCGTGGCAGTAGTGTGGTCCCCGTGGAGTTCCCACCTCCCCTGCTGGACGTCTCCCTGCTCCATGCGCACTAGGCTGGGCTGGGAATGGAGCCGGGTGCCTGTGGTGAAGCCTACCTGCTGGATCACGCAGTGGCGGCCCCACAGGCTGTGTGGTTTCTGCGGATCCTCCACCTCCCCTGCCGGACGTCTCCCCACTCTGTGCACACTGGGCTGGGCTGGGAATGAAACCAGGTGGCAGCGGTGAAGCCTATCTGCCAGATTGTGTGACAGCAGCCCCACAGGGCATGTGGTCTCTGTGGAGTTTCTGCCTCCCCCGCTGGATGTCTCCCCGTTCCGTATACACTTGATGTTGTGTTTTTATAGTTTAAATCGGTTGATTTGTGGGAGAGAGTGATGCTAGGAACCATCTATTCCGCCATCTTGACCGGAAGTTCATCTCACAATTTCTAAGGCTGGGACGTCCAAAGTCCATCTGGTGGTGTTGACAGTGCTCCAGGGGTCTCACATTGCAGAATGGTGGAAGCAGAGAGCAGAGAGACTTCTGTTCTGTAGGGGCAGCCTGGTCCTGCCTGGATCACCACTTTCCTGTCAACATCAGCAAGGTCCTGGGCATCAGAAAGTTTCGCATGTCAGGGTGGTAGTGCTCCAGGCTGCGACCACCCAGATCCTCACTGTCCTTGGGCTCCCCTTCACATGAAGGCTGGTGTTAATTCCTCCCAAACTGTGTGAGCTGGGAACTAGCAAGGATCAAAAAGCCAGTGTATGCTTCCTGCAAACCATACGGCCTGAACTGCTGTAGGATCCATATGACTATCTCAGTAGATGCTGAAAAAGCATTTGACAAAATTCAACATCCTTCATGATAAAGACTCTCAACAAATTAGGTATAGAAGGAAAGTATCTCAACACAATAAAAGCCATCTATGACAAGTCTACTGCCAGCATTCTGAATGGGGAAAAACTGAACGCTTTTCCTTAAGAACAGGAACAAGACAAGGATGCCCACTCTCACCACTTCTATTTATCATAGTACTGGAGGTACTAGCCATAGCAATCAGGCAAAAGAAAGAAATAAAGGGCATCAGGGTTGGAAAAGATGAAGCCAAACTGTCCCTATTTGCAGAAAACATGATACTATATATAGAAAAACCTAAAGATTCTATCAAAAAACTCCTAGAACTGGTTAGTAATTTCAGTAACACTGCAGGATACAAAATAAATGCCTAAAAATCAGTTGCATTTATATCTTCCAATAATGAGCTAACAGAAAGAGAAATCAAGAAAGTAAGCCCATTTACAACAGTCACGAAAAAAATAAAATACCTAGGAATCAAGTAACCAAGGAGGTGAAAGATCTCTACAATGAGAACTACAAACCACTATTGAAGGAAATTAAAGAAGACACAGAAAGATGGAAAGACATTCCATGCTCTTGGATTAGAAGAATTAACATTGTGAAAATATCTATACTACTCAAAGTGATCTACAGATTCAATGCAATCCCCAACAAAATACCAACGACATTCTTCACAGAAATGGAAAAAACAATTTAAACATTCATACGGAGCAACAAAAGACCCTGAATAGCCAAAGCAATCCTGAGCAAAAAAATAAAGCTGGAAGCATAACACTACCTGACTTCAAATCAGACAAACCTACAGTAACCATAACAGCGTGATACTGGCATAAAAATAGACACTTGGCCCAGTGGAGCAGAATAGAGAACCCAGAAATCACCCCTCAGGCTTAGAACCATCTGGTATTTGACAAAGGCAAGAAAAACGTACATTGGGGAAAAGATTGCCTCTTCAGTAAGTGGTGCTGGGAAAATTGGATATCCATATGCAGAAGAATGAAACTAGAAATGCATCTCTCATCATATACTAAAATCAACTCAAAATGGATTAAAGACTTAAGTATAATACCTGAAACTGTAAAGGTAATAAGGGAAAATATAGGTGAAACACTTCAGGAAGTAGGTCTGGGCACAGACTTTATGAACACGAGCCAGAAAACACAAGCAAGAAAAGAAAAAATAAGCAAATGGGACTATATCAAACTAAAAAGCTTCTACACAGCAAAGGAAACAATCAACAGAGTGAAACAACAACCTACAGAGTGGGAGAAAATTTTTGCTAACTATGCATCTGACAAGGAATTAATATCCATAATATACAAGGAACTCAAGCAATTACACAGTAAAAGAAACAAATAACCCAAGTTAAAAAATGGGCAAAGGAGCTGAATAGAAATTTTTCAAAGGAAGACATACAAATGGCCTACAGGTACATGAAAAAATCCTCAACATCACTAGTCATCAGGGAAATGCAAATTAAAACCACACTGAGGTATCACCTCACCTCAGTTAGACTGGCTATAATAAAAAAGACAGAGAATAACAACTGTTGGTGAGGGTGTGGAGAGAAGGGAATGCTCCTCCACTTTTGGTGGGACTGTAAATTAGTACAACTACTATGGAAAACAGTATGAAGATTTCTCAAACAACTACAGATAGGTCTTCCATACAATCCAGCAATCCCATTTCTGGGTGTATACACAAAGGAATGGAAATCATCATGTCAAAGGGATACCTGCACTCCCATGTTCATCACAGCACTGTTTACAATAGCCAGGACATGGAACCAACCTAAATGTCCATCAGTGGACGACTGGATAAGGAAAATGTGGCATATATACACCATGGAATACTACTCTGCCATAAAAAAGAATGAAATTCTCCCATTTGCAACAACATGGATAAGCTTGGAGAAACTTATGGTGAGTGAAATAAGCAAAGCACAGAGGGATAAATACCGCATGTGCTCACTCATAAGTGGGAGCTAAGAGAAAAAGAAGGAAGGAAAGAAAGGCCACAGTGGTGTGTTGGACTTGCAGAGGGAGAGAGCTTACCTAGGGATACAAAGTGTACTGGGGGAAAGAGGGATGGGGAGGGAGGTTGGGGATAATTGGGTGCAGGACATGGGGTATAATTGCAATTTGTGATAATGGGCATCTTGCCCGTATGGATCTGACCATCACATCTTGGGCACAAGTGGTGACAATCAGCTTTGTATCCCACGAATATTCATAACCAATAAAAAAATTAAATAAATAAAATAAAACCAATTATTTGATTCTAAAAAAAAGAAAGAAGATAAAATATTCTAAAATTTATTGTCGCGATGGTTGCATAACTCAGGAATATACTAAAAACAATTATACACTTTAAATGGGTGCATTATATCTCAACAAAGCTGTTTAAAATGGCAATCTAAAGCAAAAATAATAGCAGTGTATTGTGGAGTACATTTCATATTTAGAACTAAAATGTATAGCAACAGCAGCACAAGGCATAGAAAGTGGAAAGGGGAAACTGAAATATACTAAAAGTTCTCACATTTATGTGAAATGTACAATATTATTTGAATGTAAACTATGATATATTAAAGATATATATTATGAATCCTAAATCCACCACTAAACACATAAAATGAAAATGTATAGCTAATAAGGGAATAATGACTATAAAATACATGCATAAAAAATTCTCAATATGAAAAAAAAAAACAGAAAAGAAGAAGAAAGGAACAAAAGAACTGATAGAGCAAGTAAAAAACAAACAGCAAGTTGGTAGATTTAACCCCAACATTATCGATAAGTACATTAAAGACTAAATATTCTGATTAAAGGCAGCAATTGTCAGATTAGATATAAAAGTAAGTCCCTATGTATGCCACCTACAAGAAACACATTTAAAGATGAACGTAGACTAAAAATTAAAAGAATGGAAAAGACATATCATTCAAACCCTACTCTAAGGAAATTTAAATGACTACACTGCAGAAAAAGAAATGTTACCAGAGATAAAGAGGGACACTACATATTGGAAAAGGAATCCATTCATTAGGAAGGCATAATCATAAACATATATGCCCTCAAGAATGGAGTTTTAAAATACCTGAAGCAAAAACTTACAGAATGAAAAGGAGAAACAGATAAATATACAATTAGAGTCAGAGATTTCAAAATTCTAAGGAAATTTAAATGACTACACTGCAGAAAAAGAAATGTTACCAGAGATAAAGAGGGACACTACATATTGGAAAAGGAATCCATTCATTAGGAAGGCATAATCATAAACATATATGCCCTCAAGAATGGAGTTTTAAAATACCTGAAGCAAAAACTTACAGAATGAAAAGGAGAAACAGATAAATATACAATTAGAGTCAGAGATTTCAAAATTCTTTTTTCAGTAAATAGACAAAAAAAAAAAAAAAAAAAAAGAATAAGACTTGAATAACACTGTTGACAAACTTGACCTAATTGGCATTTATAGAACAGTTGAAGACTTAATACTCCTCTCTCAGCAATTAATAAAACATTTAGAGAAAATAAGTCAGTAAAGACATAAAATATACAGTAAAGATACAAAAGTGTCTTTCAAAAAAGACACTATCAATTTGACCTAACTGATATTTATAAAACTCTCCACTCAAGAAAAGCAGAGTACACATTCTTCTGAAGTGCACACAGAACATTTACCAGAACAGACCATATTCATAGCCATTAAACAAGTTTCAGTGCATTTAAAAGGATTGAAATTATACAAACTTTTTTTTTTGGTGGCTGGCTGGTACCATAAAAAACCCTTGACCTTGGTGTTATCAACACCATGCTCTAACCAACTGAGCTAACCAGCCAGCCCCACAAACTTGTTTTTTGACCACAACAGAATTAACTAGAAATCTATAACAGAAAGTTATATGGAAAAGTCCTCAAATATTTGGAAACTACACAACATCCATGGTCAAATACCATGTGTCAAAGAAGAAATCACAGGGGAAATTAAAAAGTATTTTGAACTAATTGAAAAAAAAAGACAAGTTTGTGAGATGCAGCTATAGCAGTGCTTAGAGAAAATGAATAACATTAAATGCTTATATATGAACAAAGAAAAATCTCAAATTAGTGATCTAAGTTTCTGTCTCAGGAAACTAGAAACAGAAGAGCAAATTAAACCTAAATAACCAGAACTAAGGAAATAAAAAAGATAAGAGAGGAAATTAATGGAGTCGAAAATGAAACAGTAGAGAAAATAAATAAAACTCAAAACTGGTTCTTGGAAAAAATAATAAAATGATAAATCTTCAGCCCAGGGATTGGCTTTTTCTATAAAGGGTGAAATAATAAATATTTTAGAATTTGCAGGCCACACAATCTGTTCAACTTGCAACGCTTAACTCTCCCCTTGTAGCATGAAAGCAGGCATAGACAACACATAAATAAATGAATGTGGCTGATGGAGTTTGGATGTGTCGTCCCCTCCAAAACTCATGTGGAAATCTGATCCCCAACGTGGCAGTGTTGGAAACTGATTGAGTCATCGGGGTGGATACCTTATGAATGGATTAATGCTCTCCCTGGGGAAGGGGACGTTAATGAGTGAGTTCTGGCTCTCTTAGTTCCCCTGAGAACTGTTTGTTTAAAAGACCTTGGCACCTTCTCTCTCTCTCTCTCTCTCTCTCTCTCTCTCTCTCTCTCTCTCTCTCTCTCTCTCTCTCTCTCTCTTGTTTCCCCTCACCATGTGATCTGCTTGTACCTGCTGGCTGCCTGCTGCTTTCTGCCATGAGTGGAAGCAGCCTGAGGCCCACGCCAGACACAGCTGTCCCAGAACTGTAAGCCAAATAAACTTCTGTTCTTTATAAATTACCCAGTCTCGGGTATTTCTGTTATAGTAACACAAAAGGACTAATATAGTGGCTGAGTTCCAAAACACTTTATTTATAAAAACAGGTAGAAAGATGGATTTAGCACAACAGTGTAATTTGCCCACCTTTACTCTTTCCAGACTGGAGTGTGTGTGTGTGTGTGTGTGTGTGTGTGTGTGTGTGTGTGTGTGTGTGTGTGTGAGAGAGAGAGAGAGAGAGAGAGGAGAAGACAAATTAAAATGACCTAAATCAGAAATGAAAAAGGAGACATCACTACATATCATACAGACTCCATGATCAGCTAGTCACCCCAGGCCATTCTACCCCCACCCCTCACCCCATCCATGGAGCAGGCAAGAATGCAGAAACCACAACAAGGTATGTGCCTTCAATGTTGACATGCATTTTATTGAGTAACTAATTTATGCTAACATGCAAAACAAAGATCCCTGACCTTGTGGAGCTTACCTTCTAATGAGGAACACTGAGAGTAAATAATATACATAGCCCATTTGTAAGAAGTTGGTAAAAACTAGGCCGGCCCGTGGCTCACTTGGGAGAGTGTGGTGCTGATAACACCAAGGCCACGGGTTCGGATCCTATATAGGGATGGCCGGTTTGCTCACTGGCTGAGCATGGTGCTGACAACACCAAGCCAAGGGTTGAGATCCCCTTACTGGTCATCTTTTTAAAAAAAAAAAAAGAAGTTGGTAAAAACTGTGAAGAAAAAAGGAAAAGTAGGACAAGGGAAGAACAGTTGGATTGCTGGGAGTTTTAAATGGTGTCAGGATCCAGGAAGTTCTCATTAAGGAAGTAACATTTGAGCAAAGACCTGGAGGAGGTGATGGAGCAAGCCATGTGGAAGAATGTCGCAGGCAGAGGGAACAGCCAAGGCACAGGCTGTGTGGCAGAGCCATCCCTGGCACATCTGACAAAAAGCTGAAGCCAGAGTGGTTACAATGCAATGGATAAAGGGGAGAGAGGTACAAAGAGAGATGAGAGCCGTTCACGGGAACCAGTCAGCATAGGGCCTTATGGTCTATGCTGTGGAACAGGTGAGAAACCCAGCAGAAGAGGGGTTGCCAACACTGAGTGAATGGCCCCATGAATAGAAGGAAAAAGATCAACCAAAAATTAAAGGGAGAAATACTGAGCTTCCTACAGAGTCATAGTCGGGTCACTCCAAGAACTGGGCCCTGGTGTCCTAAGTTGAGGAAGGAGCTAGCAAGATTTCTCCTCCCTCCTCCCGCACAAGGGCATGCATTCTGGGGGGCTGAGGACACCTACCCCGCCCATTTTCTATCTCTCCACATGCCATCAAGATCACCTAAACCAGAAAGATAAGGGGAGAAGGAGGTGATTTGGGTTAGGGGGTCAGGGAAACAAGCCAAGGAGGGACTCAGAATCTTGGCCCCACCTCACCATCCCCCAAAGCTGACCTTGACACCAAACTCCCAGATCAGGTGCCAGAAGTCTAGCAGGGTGTGAGGCAGGGGTCCTTGTGTGGCGATGTAGGCCTGGCTTTCGCCTGCACCCTGGTAAAGGCAGCATTCACTATTGGGATCCAGCTACTCATCGGACACCCCCATCCCGCCCCCTCCTCTGACCCCAAGCCTGACCCGGATGAAGTTGCCATTGATGTAGTTGCCATGTCCCTCCTCCTGGAGTAGGGAGAGGATCACTCATGTCTGATCATCTGCCAGCGGGTGAGGTGAGAATCATAGTTTGGGGATGACAGGGGTGCTGAGGCCCTGACAACCCCCTGGATGAGAGCCAGCATGGGGACCGCACGCCCGCAGGGATCCCACAGGACGGAGGGCATAGGGGTGGGTGCCCTGTGGACTGCTCAGGAGCAATGCAGCCACGCAAGGCTCTGGAGGGAGAGCTCCTCCGGGAATGCAGTGGGTGACTCAGGGAGCACGCTGATGCCCGGACTGCCGCCGGGGGGCGTGTGTGGAGTGGCACTGACTCCCTGTGGAAGACCCCCGACTTACATGGCAGTATATATTGGTAGTGGTTCTTCCTCACGTTCTCCGGCCGACTGCCGGCCTCGGTGGAGAACACAGCATGTCTTCCAGGCTGCTGAGTGGGCCGGATGTCCTGGCGGAAGGCACCGCAAGCCGACCAGGGAAGGGAGGAGAGAGGAAGGGAAGAACCAGGTTAGAGTCCTGGGACACCGAGGCTCTTACAGAACACAAGGCAAGTGGCATGGGGGATGTGTGTGCAAACCCCCAGTAACACAGGGACTACCTCATTAAAATGTTGCAATAGTGGTAGCGGCCTAGAGTGCCTTCACTATGCCAGTCTCTATGCTAAGGACATTTAGTCATCACAAGGTCCCTACGAAGTGGATACTATCATTGACGTCTCCATTGGGCGGGTGAGAAAGTTGATGCACCACATGGTTGAACTACTTGCCTCAGGTCCCATCCAGGAAGTGGCGCAGTGAAGGTTGAACCCAGACCTGTCAGCACCCACCCTCTGCACACTCAATCCCTTTTATATTGTATTGTAAGCAATAATAACTGTAATTAAATATATCCTGTACTATATAATTAAGCATATGATTATATATGACAACATATAGTGTATATGAATTATAATGTATAATGTATTAACTTACGTAACAAGACACTATAGGTACTTTATTACCGGGAGATTATTAGAATTAGTGCATAGCGTATTACCATCATCATCAGGTATTCATAATCATGATGATAAGTAATATCTACTAAGCAACCATTGTGTGAGAGCCACCATTCTAAGTGCTTTACTTATGTCCATCGTGTCATTTATGTTCTCACGGATACCCTCGTGTAGTGAGTACCACTAGTGGTATTTCTGTAGAGGCCTAGAGAGGCCCAGCGATTCCCTGAGTGCAGGAGGCCGGCCTTGGTGGCACGGGGCACCCTCCCCACCCAGCCTTCCGCATAGGGGCCCTCAGCATGGCTCATGGCCAGGACCCGATGGAGTCACTGACCCGCATGACATTACATACCACATGGGCATTATTATTATTATTTGTTTTTTTTCCTTTTTGTCTTTTTTCGTGACTGGCAACGGATCGCAACCCTCAGTGTTGCTCCCGCACCGCGCTCAGCCAGTGAGCGGAACCGGTCTGTATGTGGGATCCGAACCCTTGGCGGGAGCGCCACCACGCTCCCAAGTGGCGCACTGTAGCAGTGCGCCACCGGGCTGGCCCTAAGTTATTATATTTTAAACATCTCATTACCTGTGGTATGCCGTGCCTACCACGCTGCGTTAGCATACAGTACGCTTGGCTTGCACTAACCCTATTGTAATGAGCGCCTAAAATGTGCTAAGTGCTTTGACTCACACCATTTAGTCCTCAGCCCAGCTGGTCGTTAACATCCCCATTTCACCAAAGGAGAAACCTAACCAAGAGGGCTCAGGTAAACCACCCTGGGAAGTCCCGGAGTAGACTGGAGCCCGGTGTCCACACCCTTGCCCCCGCGCGGTTCCTCTTCCCCCTGCTCCCACCTCCTCTTCCTCCCTGTGATCACAGGGGTGACCTCCAGGTCGACCGGAGCGGCCCGGGGGTGGGGGTGGCGGAGGGACGTCCCGCGCAGGTGTGCCGCCCGTCGACCCTACCTGGCAGCGGCATCGTTCCGGGAGCGCGACGAGGACACCGGGACCCGGGAGTGTGTACGACCCTTCCCAGCCCGGCTGTGGACCTCGCTCTCTTGGGCTCTGCGGGCAGAGGGTGAAGACCGGGACGACGCAAGAGAAAGGTGCTGGGGAGAGAAAAAACACACCCGAGGCGGGGAGACCCCTCGGGACACCAAGAGTGAGGCAGAGCCAGCAGGGTGCACAGGAGGACAGATGTCCGGACAGTCCGGGGCGAGGACCCAAAGCGCACCGCTCAGCTGTGCACACTCGCCCATTTACGCTGAACTCGCCGCAAGGACCTCCCCCTCCCGGCCGCCCAGCGCCTCCAGATGCTCCAGTAAGCTCCGCGCCGCGGGCTAGCGAGCTCCAGTCCGGCCGCTGCGCCTGGCGCTCCCCGGCGAGTGTAGACCCCGCGGGAGGCGGAGGCAGGCTGCAAGGCCCGCCCTCATCCCCTTCCAGCCAATGGAGGCGGGCAGCACAGTGCGCCGCTTGGGAGCGCCGCGGTGCTCCCGCCGAGGGTTCGGATCCCACATACAGACCGGTCCGCTCACTGGCTGAGCGAAGTGCGGGTGCGACACTGAGGGTTGCGATCCGTTGCCGGACACAAAAGAAACAAAAAAAGGGAAGAAAAAAAAAAAAAAGAAAGTTAATATTTGGACTAGAGGTGTGTTTTAAGTCACTGAAGGATCAACAGGGTTATTGGCAACAGGTTGTCAGTTTAATTCATTAGGGGTCATAAGTGTCTAAGCCAGGAATCTGAACGCTCTTTCTTAAAGGGCCAGATAAGAAGTGGTTTTGGCTTTGCTGTCTCTGGTCTCTGTCTCAACTACTTTAACTCTGCCGTGGCAGTCTGAAAGCAGCGGTAGACTATATAAACAAATGAGCGTAGCCGTATTCCAATAAAAACTTATTTGTGGACACTGAAACTTGAATTTCATATAATTTTCATGTGTCATGAAATATTTTTTGTGGCCTACCAGCTATAGTTGTCTAACCCTGGCTTAAGTGATTGAGAGGTCAAAGTGAGCCAGTGGGGATCAAACAGCTGAGGATGTTTCATTTATTGTGGGGTCAGGGGGGGGGGGGGGGTGTCTCTGTAGACTCAGTGTTTATCATCTATCAGTTTCATCCATGAGGGTCCTAGAGGGGTCAGTAGTGATTATTGAGGATGAATGGTGATAGTGAGTTCATTGGAGGTCAGTCTCTTGAATGTTCATGGGGGTGGGGGGCCAGATCAGTGGATGTTAATGTTACCTGGAGGTCAGTGGTTTTTTGGGGGACAAGGTGTGTCAGTGAAATAAATGAAGTGTCGTTGGGGTTTGGAGTGTTAGTCCTAGTAATTAAGGGGTCAGAAGAGTCAGGGAAGTCATTGAGAGCTCCTACTCAGTACACGACAGTGAGTGTCAGTGGAATCACTGAGGTTTCATGGATGATCGTGGGTTGCTAGAGATTCAGGGGGTGGGACACAGAAGTATCAATGAACTTTGAGAAAATTTGGAGGCTCTCTGAGTCCCTGAATAACTCATGGTTGCTAACGGCAGTCATTCCACACTAGTGGATACAAGAAAAATGAGGGAGAGCCACTGAGGGTTCATCAAAGGTCTTTGTGGACCTTGGTGGTAATGGGATGTCATTGGAGGTCAATGGTCACTGGAGATTGAGTGGTACTTTGGAGCACTGGTGACACTGAGGGGTCACTGGGCCATCCATGGTGGTAAGCAGGGGGCAGGGAGGCTGACCCAGTGACTGGGGATCTCTGTTCAACTAGGGGCCAAGGGCCTGTCTGCTACCTAGCTCTGTCTGTCCAGTAGGCAAGATGAGGCTGAGGGCGGGTTGGTCTTTCTCATGGACTGAGGTCTGTCTTACTGGTGGAGGGTAAGTCTGTCTGTCCAGCTGAAGGTCTTGCTGGCTGGTGGACTGGATGGATAGTCTCTCCACTGGGGTAATGTCTCTTTGTCCATTTGGGGGAGGGGGTCTGTCCTCGAGAGGTTCTGTCTTCTGCTTGGCTGAGGTCCACCTTCCAATTGGCTGGGGGTGGGATGGAGTCCTTGTGTCTCTCTGGCCACAGGTTTATCTGGATGTCTGGCTGTCCATTTGTTTGGCTCTCTGTCCAGCTGGGAGTCTGTCTGCCCCAGGATCTGTGTGTCTGTCTGGTTGGTTGACTGGCTGGGGGGTCTGCCTATTTGGGGAATCTGTCTTTCTGCCTGTCTCGCTGGGTATCTGATAGACTGGCCAGATGCTGCCTTGTGGCCTGTGAACATTAAGGGGCTGAGGCTGTGGTTTGCCAGATGTGCTTCCAGCTGGGTTGAGTATCTTTCTGGCTGCATGTCCACCCTCACTCCATGTCCCCCTCTCGTTGTTTAACCCACCTGCCTTCCTGACCTGACTGTCCAGGGAGCAGCTGGTACTGCCTGCAGAAATCCTGAGCATGTTGAAGCCCATATGTCACATGCTAGTCTGCCACCTGCCCGACAGCTCAGAGTGTTTGATGCAGTGGCCGCTCAACCGAGCCAAGAGGACTGGGTGCTGCAGGGTGCTTAGGATGCTTGCGAAATGCTGTAAGGAGTGCAGCCTGCATTGATGTTGCAAAGGGGAAAAGAGAAACTACAGTGGAGAAACCTGGCAGACACCACCTTAACTCAGGAAGCTTGTGGGGAGATACTTTGAGACTATGGACATCCCTGGTGTACAGTTCTTTTCTGACTTCCTCTTCCGCTAGGCCAAAACAGGGCAGAAGAAATTTGAAAAAAATTTCTTACTGCTTTACTCTGTTAAAAACCTTCGGGCTGGGTGAGCTGTCTTCGCTCACCCACAAATCTGGCATTTGGCAAACAGGAAAAAGGACCCCCTCTCCAGTTGCAAGTGGGAGCTTGTCTCTACCAGTCCTGGGAACTGTCTCTGGGAGAGCTTGTTGCTACTAACTCTCCTCAGGGGTTCCAGGTTTCAGTGTTCTGAATCAAGGATAGCTCCTGGTCCCCAGGAAAGGAGTCAGCAGCTCAGAGCTAGGGGAGTACAGCTCAAGGGAAAAGCCACCCTACCCTTTCTTGCCGCCGCTGCCACCCCCCATGATCCTCAGCTCTTTGTGGAGGATGGGTTTCTGCCCGCAGGAACTGTCCCACAATTCTGCTTCAGGAAGGTGGAAGAAAATGTGGGGCATAGAGGGGAAATCCCTCTTTCCCACTTGTAGGAAATGATATCCTTAAAATGCTCATACCAGGGCTGGCCGGTTAGCTCAGTTGGTTTAGAGCATGGTGCTCATAACACCAAGGTCCAGGCTTTGATCCCTATACCAGCCAGCCACCAAAACATAGACAAAACAAAAAAACCGCATACTAACTTCACCCAGGTTGGCCCCACTTATGTAGGGCAGAGCCTGGGCATCTGCACTGCCCAGAGTGGGCCCTTGGAGGAAATAAACTCAGGCAGACAATTGCTCAGCACTTGCAGCATCCCAGTGGCCTCTGTGACCGACGGAGCTGGTCAGACTGCCTGCATCCTTGGCCTGCAGTTTCTACAAAAGAATTTTAGCCCAACTTCAGTGTACTTGCTCTGTGTGTGGTGCTTTATTTAGAAAAGACCAACTGGCCAAATAATTTTCAGGTGAGGCTGGCTGGGGTCCTGCATAGATGAGAGTCCTTAGTGGACCCTGTACGCAGAGCCCACGGTGTCACTGGTTAAGTGTGGTCCCCAGGACAACCAAAAGGAGGCATGGATCTGTCTGCATAGGTGTCTGTTCCACGCTTACAACACCAGAGAGAAATAAGTGCGCAGCCATGGTGAGCATTAACAGCTCTGGAAGAATTCCTGTAATGATGAGGCAGCCTCATTGCTGCTGCCACCAGAGTGTTCTGAAGTCCTAGCCAAAGCAACATGGCAAAGAAAAAGAAGCAGAAACACTAACCAGCATATGGCATAATCAGTTAGAAATTCTAGAAAATCTTATGAAAAACCATAAGAAATTGCAAGAAAATTTTTAAAGGTCGCTAGTTAAAATACACTACACACACATCATTTTCCAATATACAAGCAGTAATAAATTTGAAACTATAATGCAAAAAAGATTCATATTAGTTTCTAGAGAAATAGACACCAAGCTCAAAACCCCTAATGGAGCTAAGCAATACTACTACCTGCTGACATCACAAAAATGACACCCAAACATGATGAGCCTCCTGGTGAAAGAACACAACATCCCCATCAAGTATTCCTGCCAAAAAAATTTGAACCTATATTTGATTGACCTCTAGATCTAAGTATTAATTCAGAGGAAATATAGCAGCTTTCAAAAATATTAAATGACACCACAGTGATAAAATCAGCAATATCCAGACTGTGGAAACTCTGCAAGACAAGTAAACCAGTTTCCTAATTGAATAGGTTGCAAAGAAAAAATGAGAGAGACAATCTTATAGATTAAAAGAGACTTAGGATGTAAGTATACACAAATGCTCAAAGGATCATCATTCATAATAGCCCTAAAGTATGAAACAACCCAAATTTCCAGTGATAAATGGGTAGAAAAAATGTGGTATTACATACAATGGAAAATTATTTGGCAATAAAAATAAATGAAGTACTGACACAGTTACATAGATAAGCTTGAAAACATTATGCTAAGTGAAAGAAGCCAGTCAGAAAAGATGACGTATTATATGATTCCATTTATATGAAATGTCCAGAATAGGCAAGTCTATAGAGACTAAAAGTACACTGGTAGTTGCCAAGGGCTGGGGGTATGGTTGGAGGGGACTGAGGAGTGACAGCCAATGGGTATGGGGTTTCTTTCAGGGAGGACAAAAATGTTCTAAAATTAGGTTGTGACGGTGGCTGCACAAACCTGTGAATACGATTTTTAAAAACCACAATGAATCACACACTTTAAACCGGTGAATTGTGTGGTATGTGAATATATCAATAAAGCTGTTAAAAAAAAAAAAAAAAAAGAACTTAAAGAGACCGATCAACCATTTGCAATGAGTGGACCGAATGTGGATTGTAGTTCAAACAAACATACTGGAATCAAGGAAAACTGAACACCAACATATATATGATAGGGGAAAAAACTTGATAATTTTAGATATGATAGATGCTATTGTTACTTTTGTTGAGTCCTTATCTTTTAGAAATATATATGGAAATATTTATGGATGAAATGATGTAATATCTGGGATTTGCTTCAAAATAAACTGGCAGAGTGGATACAGAGTGGGTGGGGCTAGGAAATAAACAAGACTAGACAACAGAGACTAGCTCATGGACCTACTGTACCCTCCTCTCTGCTCCTGTGTTTGAGAATTTCCACAACTGGAAGATTTAAAACAATCAATATAGAGGTGAACAATCATTTCTATAGAAAAAGAGAGCAGACAGTTCACAGAAAACATACACATACATACAAATGGCCAATAAGGATTTGAAAAGATGCCCAACCTCTGTCATAATTAAAGAAAATGCAAATTTAATTGGGGAAGCATTTTGCACCTACGGCTTGACAACAGTTAAAAAGTCAGATAATGCCTAGTGCCAGTATGTAGAGCAGGTGCTCACAGCTCACAGACACAACCATTAATATAATTTTTTTTATTAATATTAAGTCCCACCAAAGCCCAGGTGCCCTGAGGCATACACCCCCTTTTTGGCGCACGGTTTGGCTTTGGCTTCTTAGAAGGAAATGGAGGGACTTTCCAGGCCTCTGAGTGGCTCAGGTCAGGCCTCCACTCTAGGCAGCTGAACAGGATGACAGAGAGAGGACGTGCACCCAGGCCAACTGAATATCCTCTCGCAGCTCCAGATTGGCTTCCAGTGCTGACCACTCCCTTTTGTCCCCGAACCATCCCAGTCCTACACTTGGCCAAAACAGTTCTCAGTGCCACTGAATGGGTAGCAGCAGCTCTTTCCAGGCCAGACATGCATAATAGTGCATGGTGGCCTGTTCTTCTTCTTAGCCAGAGGGTGTCGCTGGTCTACTGGGACAGGGGCTCCAGCTGGCAGGACAGCTTGTAGCTAGCTGCAGGATAGAGGTAGCTGTGAGCCTGCAAGAGGCCACACGTCAGCTCTCCCTTCCAGTGCCTGCCCAGCAGCTGGAGTCCTGGTGCCCCAGTGGTCACCACGCAACAGGGTCTGTTGCTGATCAGAGAGCCAAGGCTACAGGCCTCTGCAGCTGGCCACCAGGGAGAATCCCCATCCCTGGGCTGTTATCAAATTCCTGCAAGTCCTTCACCTCTCGTCGTCAGTGAGCTGCTCCATAGATCTGAACCAGACTCCAAATTTCTCCTTTTTGAATTATAAAATTGTTGGCTTCCACCTGGAGGAGCTGGTTTCCTTCAGTATTTTAATTTCCTTCTTCTCTTGTCACTGTTTCATCTGTGCTCTCTGGTGGTTCATCTCCAGGATGGCCAACTTGGAGGTGCCCACTTGACAAAGTTGAGGACAAGACTAGTGCTGTGGTTTGAATGTCCCCTCCTAAGCTCATGTTGAAACATAATCTTCACTGTAACTCTATTATAGAGTATGGAAAATTGAACCACACTATCAGAAAGTTAAGCGTTTCATGAGTTAATTCATTAATTCTTGGGTTAATATGTTAATGAATTAATGGGTGATCATGAAAATGGACTGGTGGCTTTATAAAAAGTGCACATAAATACTCTCTTGCCCTCTTACAAAGTGCACATAAATACTCTCTTGCCCTCTTACCCTCTTACCATGTGATGCTCTGTGCCATCCCTGGATTCTGTAGTTTCCTCCAGGAAGAAGACCCTCAGGATGTACCCCCTCAACCTTGGACTTACCAGCCTTCAAAACTTTTTATTTGGTGCATTCTCTCTTTTGCGTAATTTTTCAAATTCGTCAGGGCTTTTTGGTTTTGGAGGCTATGAAGTCCACAGTGCAGGGAGTGCATCTGGTGAGGGTCTTGATGGTGGTGACAGTGACCCAGGTGTCTCACGTGGCAGAGCAGAGCTGTTATTTTAAATACATAATTCTACTTGTATGAATTTATTCATCCGATACACTTGCCTAAGTATGCACAGAAGTATATGCAGAGGTATGTGCAATGATATTCTTGAAGCAACATTTGTGCTAGTAAAAACAAGAAACCACCTGACTGTGCAGCCACAAGAAGGAGGCAGAGTTGACCTGAAGCATCCTAAAGTTATTATTAAAGGGAAAAAGGCAAGGTTCAGAATGGTGTGCATAATGATCCCTTCCAGATTAAAAAAATATAACTGCCAGTCAACAAATACATGCATACCATGAACAGAAAATGTCTGGCCAGATATTTTAGAAAGTCAATAGTGATGATCTCTGGAGAGTAGGGCTGGATTGGTACGGGTGAAGGGAGGAGAAAGGTGGTTTATTTTTCACTGTACACACTTCTGGGTTCTGTTTTTTGTTTTTTTTTTAAAGATGAGGACATGTTCCTTTACACTTTAAAGAAGTATTAGTGTTGGAGAAAAAAATCCGTGTGTCTGTCTGCACTTCAAAGAAAAATGGGCAGAGAATTCAGAAGGCAGCTCACTGTAGTCAGTAAGTAAATGAAATGTTTACCCACAGTAACATTATAGTAAAGAGACTCCCTCCTCCCTGGAAGCCTAATGCACCAGCTAGGTGTACCTCCTCCTGGAGAGAATGTGGTTCATACACCAGCATAGGGTCCCTCTTACCTCTCTGCATATCACACTGGGAGCATATCACACAGTGTTTCACACCATGCTTTTTATTTAACATCTATCTTGAGGATTTTGTCAATGGTTGCATCTACAGAATGCGAGAAACCATAAGCAATAAATTTCGTTTTCTTTTAAATTACCCAGTTCCAGATATTTTGTAATAAGCAACAGAAATGCACAAATACAATATGGAATCAACCTAAGTAAATGTCGATGGATAAATGGATTTTTTTTTTTAAAAAGAAATGCTGTCATTTTCAACAACATGGATTAATCTGGAAGACATTACACTAAGTGAAATAAGCCAGACACAGAGAGATAATACTATATGATGCCACTTACGAATAATGTAAAATAGTCAAACTCATAGAAGCAAAGAGAACAGTGCTTGCCAGGGGCTGGAGGGAGGGGAAATGTGGAGATATTGGTCAAAGGGTATAAACTTTCAGTTACATATCTAAGTCCTAGAAATCTACTGTACAGCACAGTCCTATAGTTTACAATGCTGTATACTTAAAAATTTGCTCAGGGTAGATTTTATATGAAGTGTTCATATCACAAAATAATAATGATAATAGTGAGGGAGAACTTTTGGAAGTGATGTTTATAGCATATACTGTAGTGATGGTTTCAGGGGCATATACTTATTTTAATCTCATCAAGTTGTACACTTAATGTACAGCTTTTTATACATTAAAAAAAAAAAAAAAAGACCAGCAGCTTTATAGTGTCCTGCTCTGTGGCGTGTCATAACTTATGTAACTGTAGCCCTATGGATGGACATCTAGGCTGTTTCCCTTCTTTTGCTGCTACAAAGGTCAGCACAGTGCAGCTGTTGGAATGTGCATGATGGGCATTCCTAGAAGTCTTGTCTACTAAATCCAAGTGTAGATGTATAATAAGATTCTTAGGGCTGTTATGAAATTCCCCTCTAAAGGTTTGTACCTATTACAAGCTCAATATCCCAAACTTATAGCAACTATATTCAAACTTTTCCATCTTTACCAATCTGATAGGTAAAAATGGTCTCATGGTATAAACTTTCTGGTAGTATCAAGAGGGTTAGACATGTGATCTTGGATCAGAAATTGCACTTCTAGGAATGTACCTAGGAAAGAATACAGGGTGGGGGGCAAGGTGTATGCCGCAGCTACTTCGGTGGGATAGACTTTTGCCTAAAATGCACTTCATGTTGTGCTTCAATTTTTACTTTTTTGGGGGGTGTAAGTGACAAGTAAATAACACATTCTCACTCCTAAAACGTTCAACTACACTGATGTGGAATAAACTTCATCATCCCCTGGCCCTGTCAATAGCTTTCAACCACTGTTAACAGGTAGGCATGTCTCCAACTAGAACTTCTTATTTAAGTATTTTTAATAATTTAAAACAAAGACATGAAAGCTGCTTTAATAACAAGTGAAACCATTTTTAATTATTCCCCTTTTAATTCCTTATTTTGATAAATTTAAAATATACATAGAAGCAGGAAGAATTCTGTAACAAGCCCCCAGTACGCACTGCCTAAATATGACAATTAGTATTTTGTTGTTTTTTTTGTTTGTTTGTCTTTTTCGTGACCGGTAAGGGGATCGCAACCCTTGGTGTGGTGTCGCCTGCACCATGCCCAGCCATTCCTATATAGGAACCGAACCCGCGGCAGGAGCGTCGCTGCGCTCCCAGCACCGCACTCTCCCGAGTGCACCACGGGGTCGGCCTGTCAATTAGTATTTTGTTTCAGCTACTTTTCCTCCTCTGCTGAAGCATTTGCAAGCAAGTGCAGGCTGATATTTCACCCCCAAAATACTTCAGCATGTTTCTCTAAAAATTAAGAACATTTTCTAAAGTAATCTGAGTAAAGCCATAATGTCACCCAACAAGATTAACAGTCCTTTCTTAAAAACTTCAGCAATTTTTTACAGCGGTCTCCCCTTACCTGTGAGGGATACATTCCCAGACCCCCATGTATGCATGAAACCGTATAGTACTGAAGCCTATATATACTGTTTTTTCATATACATACATACCTATAATAAAGTTTAACTTACAAAGTAGACACAGTAAGAGATTAATAATAAAAAATGGAACAATTATGATATACTGTAATAAAACTTACGTGCATATGGTCTCTCTCTCTCAAAATATCTTATTATACTTTACTCATCCTTTTTCTTCCTGTGATCTGTCAACCTGATAACCAAGATGACCAACTGGCAGGTGTCAAATGCATACAGATAAGCTGGACAAGGGGATGATTCACATCCTGGGCAGGACAGTGTGGGATTTCATCACTCTACTCACAATGGCCTGCAATTTAAAGCTTATGAATTATTTATTTCTGGAATTTTCCCATTTAATATTTTCAGACCATGCTTGACCATGGGTAAGTGAAACAATAGATGAGGGAGACTACTGTATTTTGATATAGTTTCAAGTTTGTATCAAGGTTGCAAAAATAGGACACGGATCTCCCATATGCTCATCACCTGGATTCTCCACTTGCTAATATTCCTGAATGCTGAGAAGAATCCTGAAGCTTGAGCATCAGTTGCAGAGGCCTGCAAACAAGGGCACTCCCCTCTGGGGCACATTCCTACTTGTCTCCTCCCTTGTCTTCACATTTCTAAACCATACAAGTACTACCTGTTTTCTTAATAGAAAAGCCAAACAAAAGATGCACGAATATCCCTGTAGTGTTGTACTTCAAACCCGCCTCCTAGCAAGTTGTCAGTGAGTCTTGGAGTCTGCAGATGTCATTGAGATTCCAACCTGCTTCTCTCTCAATTTAAATGACTTATTTCCTTGCCTCACTTTGCAAATTCCCCTGTGCAGACATCCAGGTTAATGTGTTCCCAAGCTGTCCCATCAGCATCCCAGCAACCATTTCAGACCACAGGATGGTGACTCAGAAAGTAGAAGCACATTTTAAATGCTAAAAAAATCCTACAAATCACCTTCCACAAAGACTTTACCCACAGGTTCCCATCTGCGTACCAGGAGGCCCCATTTCAAGTGTCTCCAACATTAGATCCAGCCCACTGCATCCCTGATGGCTCAGCACATCTGTTTTAAATGCTAAAAAAATCCTACAAATCACCTTCCACAAAGACTTTACCCACAGGTTCCCACCTGCGTACCAGGAGGCCCCATTTCAAGTGTCTCCAACATTAGATCCAGCCCACTGCATCCCTGATGGCTCAGCACATCTGATAAGCAAAGCATTTCTAACTGTCCTTCATAAAGCCCTCCACCACTGGTGAGCCATGCTGGATTATGTGAAGAAGTTGTAATTAACACTGAGAGAGTACTTTAGCAGTGAGGGTACAGTGAAGCGCATAAACGGTATCGTAGGCATCTTGCTTATTTTCCATATGTTCTTGACTCTGAGTCTTCTGCGCTCCACTTATTAAAAAACAGTGTACCACTAAGTGCCTGCCCTGCACTGGGGAACAGTGAATGCAGCCCGAGGCAGGCACATGAGGGAGTCGAGTCAGCAGGGGGCGTCCTCGCCCTGCGTGGGATGTCTGCCTGAGTGTGCTGTGGGGAAGGGCAGGAAGCCCACAACCACTGGAGGTGAGTTAGGGGGACGGGCAGTGGGTCGAATGGTGTCCCACTACCCTCACCCCACTGCCCAAAGATATGTCCACATCCTAAACTCTAGAGCTGTGAGTGTAACCTTATTTGAATAAAGAGCCCTTGCAGATCTAATTAAATTCATAATCTTGAAATGAAGAGATCGTCCTAGGTTATCCCATGGGCTCTAAATCCAATGATAAGGGTCCTTACAAGAGACACAGGGAAGAGATATGACAGAAAGAAGAGGGAGCATGCAAAGACGCAGGCAGAGACTGAAGTGATGCAGCTCCAGACGAGGAACACCAAGGGCTGCAGGCAGCCACCAGAAGCTAGAAAGAGGCAAGTGATGGATTCCCACCCCACAGCCCCCTTGAAGCCTTGGTGGGGGTGACACCTCGATCCTGGGCTGTGGCCTCCAGAACTGTGAGAATAAATTTGTTTAAGCCACCCAGACTGTGGTAATTCATTACGGCAGGCATAGGAAACAAAAACAGAACATTACGCTATTCTAGTTTCATATGTGTTTTGAAATTCCTATAATTCACAAAAAAAACCTTAATAGCACATTGTTCACGGGTGGAATGAGGCTGTGGCAAGGTGGGAGAGGCCCAGGAAGGCCCCACAGGAGGAACTGGACTCACGTGAGTGGGGCTAGATGTTCTGCAGAGGTCCCCGGAGGCTCTCTCCCCAGACCTGAATGCCGTGCCCTGATGTGTTCCCTCCTCCCCCAAGTCCCCTCTCCCACTGGGCAGCTCCTGTTCCTGGAACCCCGATGAGCAGTGTCCACGTCAGGACCTTTGCAAAGGACATCCAGGTGGCCCCTGCCACATCACACCATCTTTCAGTTCTCAGGACACCCATGTGAAGGCCCCTCTTTGTCCCTGCCTGCTGCCTGACTTGCTTCTTCACAGACCATTCCCTTAACCTGGCGTGATGGATTTATTTCTGTCATCACACTCCTCTCTGTAAACCTGAGAGCACTGTGCAGTGTCTAGATACTCATACCTGCTCTGTATGGATCCAGATCCTTTGTGTTCACACAGAGAACATGGGCAGAGAGAGGGGATAAGTGTGGAGAAACAGGGGGAGACCCCAGTCTCCCTGAACCGCAATGGCCCTTCCTGTGTGACTCTGGGTAACCCCTGTGCCATGGTAGAGCTGGAGGTAGGCACAAGGCGGTCCTTCGAAATCAGTGGTCCCCAGTGAATGGAGGGAAGGTGCACTCCCTTGCCCAGGATAGAGGAGGGATCTTGCTGAACAGTGAGTGGGGCCTGTTCCCTCTACGTGAGTCCACTAGTGGCTCAAACTCAGAGTAAACTCAGCGTGCTGCCATTGACATGACCTGGCCCTACTGCCCAAGTCCACCGTCCAATGAGTACTCCATGGTCTCTGACTCCCGAGGGGACATCAGCACCAAATCTCCAAGGGGTGAGCCTGGAGAGTTCCAGACAAGACTACATTAATCCCCACATCAACACCGGGCCCAAGTATGTCCCACAGCCATCAGGACCGCTGACCAAAGACACCCCATGGGGTTCATCCTTCAGGCACAGCCCAATAGCAAGCCTGTCTGGACCACTTAGAGGCAGGAGGGGCAACATGATACAGAGATTTATTAGCACTCCTCCCCCACTCACAGTCCCACACCTGAGCTTGATGGGCCTGTCTGTGACAAGCCCCACCTTCCCAGGTTCCAAGTCCATGTCCTGACTGGTGAGCAGGCTTACTCAGCACTCAGGAAGACCCTCTTGTGTGCAGTATTGGTGTAGGGGTGCCAGCGCCACTCCACATCCGCTGTGGCCTCCTGCTCCAGAGTGCCCAGGCGAATCATGTACACTACAGGGAAGGAGACTGAGATGTCATCACCTGCAGAGCCAGCCTCCCCTCCCTCCCTCTCCCCTCCCCAAAACGTGGGATAAAGCCCCAAACTCACACTTCAGCTCAAAGCGAGGCCCGACCTCAGTCAGCTCCACGTTGCGGTGGTCTGTCTTCTTATACACGTGGTGCCTGGGGAGAGGGAGCCGGGACAGGGGTGTGGGTTGGAAGCAGCAGTGGGTCAGCAACAAGCAGCATGAGGGCCACCATCCCAAGGCCACATGGACCCACCGGAACGAGATGTAGTCATCCTGGTTTGCAAAGGTGATAATCCGGTGGCTGTCATCTTTGGGCACAGGGAACAGGTAACGGAGGATGTCAGAGACCTGGGGCACAAAGAAGCTTGGCAAATGCCTGGCCTGGCCCCCAGCCCTCACCCCAGGGCCCCAGACTCACCCGCTTGCCCAGGCGGGAAGAGAAGCCATGTGTGATGAGGTGGGGCTTGGCCTCTGACATGGTGCCGAGGTTGGGGATGTCGTGCCGCATGACCACGTTGCACAGTGTGAAGTAAGCAGTGGGCCCAAAGGGCAGGTGGCTGACAATAAGCCCCACTGGTGGGGCCAGGCAGGCTGTCAGAGACTCCATCTGCCCCGAGATTGCCCCGCTCGTCCCCTCTCCCTCCCTCCATCCTCACCAGGTGTGCCTCGATGCTCGTGCACCACGAGCAGGTCAGTGACCCCGTTGGCTTTGCAGGCTCGTACCAGTGCCCCCACCTCATGCCGGCCTCGGTTCATGCGCTGAGCTCCTGGGAACACCAGCTTCAGCTCCTGCATGTAGACTCGTGTCTGGTCAGGACCGGGCCCACTTGTCCCGGGTGTCCCCACTCATTCCTAACCCTCTAGTACCTTTGCAAACATCTTGAGGCGAGAACTGGGGTCTCGGGAGGTAGTGATCATGACCTTGGGATCCTCCACCCCTGCCCACCGATACTCGTCATCCACATGGCTGGTCACACCTGTCAGACACATGAGAGACAAGAATGCAATATTGTCGTGGGAGTGAAATGCTAACTGGAGGGCAGCTGAGTCCATCCAGATGGCACTGTCTGATGAAGCCTACAATGATGGGAATACCCACGCGGGGCAAGAGGGCAGCCACCAGCCACACTGTCTACCAAGCACAAGCATGACTGAAGAATGGAATCTTTCATTTCGTTTAACTGTAGTTCACTTAAGCTGTATTAGTGACATGGGGCTAGTGGCTTCTGTGTTAGCACAAGTCCAGATTATGCTAAGGCCAAAGGTGACAGACTCCTTTTCCTCGTGACCAGTATTGAGTAAGTGGGGTGCTACTGTGTGTGCCATATAAATGGAACGGGGAGCACTCAGGCAGAGCCCCTGAGGTACCGTCTGTGCAGACACAACAGCATTTGAGGGTCTGCTCCAGGAGCAGCTGCTGTGGACAGTTTCCTCAGGAGGGAAAGTGCCAAACAGTCTGAGGAAGGATAAGGTGGCCAGTGGACTCAAGTGCAGGGAGGACTTGAGGGTGGAGGAGGGGTGGCCACAGAGCACACAGTCACCTTCACCGCCGGCGTCATCGAACTCCAGGGACCCCTGTAAGGCCAGAGCCTCTCGGCGTAACTCGGTGGGAATAAGGCGGTTTTCTGCAGAGAGAAGACAGACTGAGTGAGACACAAGCATGGAGCCCTCAGTTTATAAAATACTCTGCTGCTTACAAGCCTGTACAAGCTTAAAGGAAAAATACTTTTCTCCTTTCTGAACAGAGGTGAAACAAGGGAGAAAGACAGGTGAAAAAACTTTTTTTTTGTCTACATGCCAACCTGTGAACAGTGGTTACTGAAGACCTCATTTTCTACAGTTCTTGAATTCTTGAATCTCATGATGAGAGCTTTCTAAAATATTTTATCACAAGTACATAATGCTTATATAGCCAAACAAATATTTTAAAACTCACTTTCAAAGAAACATAGACTGCTCCTTATGTATGAAGGTAAATCAGAGACCCTGAAACAGTCAGACAGCAAAACTGCTAGTCATGATGCACAGAATGCTTCAAGGCCCATGGCCTCAGCTAGCTCAGAGGTTCCTCTGTCAACAAAGCTGGGCTGGGCACAGGGGCTGCACTGTGGCCATGCCCACAACGTGAGCATACCCTTGGACCCAGCCCTGCTCTCCAGCACGCCCTGGAGGAACTCTTGCACACGGAAGAGCATGTTCACAGCGGCAGCGCTGTTCCTAACTACCCCAAACTGAAAATACCCCAAACTGAAAATACAAGTTCACTGCCACCCACGGGAAAATGGATGAAGACTGTGGAATTTTCACTTGCAGTGGCCTCCCGCTACACTTGAAGTATCTACAAACAATTCTGAATGGAAAAATAAAAGTGCAAAGGAACACATAAAACCTAATTCCACCTTTAAAACTAAAACTTGACTAATATGATTACTGGACACAAATTAATGTAAAATAAACACAAAGTACAGCAAAAAAAATGGTTTATTTCTAAACAATATTCAATATGGTGGTTATCAAAGTTGGGGAAAATATTCCTGAATTTCAATGTATTGATCATTTTTCATTTAAGTAGATGGGTCACAGGTGTTTAACATTACGCTTCTTAACTTAAACATACCTACCCGCACCATACACACTGATAGGCCCAAAACCTAGGAACATCAAGGCGAATTTAAGATAATCAGAAATACTAGGGGTGATACACCATCAGATAGGAAACACAAAGCTCCACTGACACAAGAACCAACAAAACAGGGATAAATATGGCATTTCCAATCAGGCATGTGTGACACAGACTCTTCCTTAATGTGGCAAATGAAAATGAGGAAAAAACGGGGAATAGCTGTAGAAGCACGTAAAAATTTTGAAATGGGGGAAAACCTGGACACATTGTAAATAAAGTTAAGAAGCAAGCGGTAAAACCGGGATACTGCAGCATAAATGACAAGTAATCAATACCATCGTAGGACTGGGCAACAGAACCCAGGAGGCAAGGAAAACGGCCAGCAAATACTTGAAAAGATGCTCAGCCACATTAACACAAACAAATACTGATTAAACGCGTTTTATGCCGTCGGATTTTAAAATGCAGTGCACGGTCGTTGCAATGACTCGCCCTGCTCGCCGGGGCTGGGCGGCCGTACCTTCGAGCGCTCGCCGGACCTTCTCCTTCTTCTCCTGGGCGGATCGCCGCGCCTCCTCGCGGGCCTTGCGGTAGAGGTACTCGCGGCGCAGGCGGGCCTCGCGGCGCAGCTGGGGAACAGTGGGCCCAGTCACCACCCGCTCCGGAACCACAAGGACGACATCCCCAGCCCTCCGCGAACCCCCACCCGCAAAACAAGGGCGCAGACAACCCTCCTACCATCCTGGTCGCCGTTCCCACGTGAGTCTAGGAGAATCTATGTGCACCGCCTGCGCGACGCAGCCCTCGCTTCCGCCCTCGACAAAGAAGGTCGCTACAGGCTTTACTAGTGTCTGTTGCTGTAGACCATGCCCAAAGTTAAGATGGCGAAGAGCTGGGGGCCAACCCGGCGGCGCGTGCTCGTTGGAGCAACCAATAGATCGGAGTCAGGATGCTGTCACGTGGCTTGCCACAGCCGTTAATAAAGATGTCCGCCCACAGCTTCACCACCGCCCACCACCGTGCAGGATGCCCGATGTTAAGATGAGGAGCCGCTAAAACCGTCATAATTGGCGGTTCGAATCAGTCCACCAACTACAAAAGCGACACAACGGCTGACCGAGAGGCTGCCGGCCCGCGCTTTCTGCAACTCCTCCCTTAATCAAAATGGTTCCCGTACAGCTTCGCCCTCTTTCATCGCCAGAACGGTAGCCCGACTTTTAAAATGCGGCCGCTTCGGAAGCGACTGGGAACCCTCCCCGACAGTCCGGTGGGCTGATGCACTTGGGGCGCTAACTGGAGAAACCCCATAACCAAACCCTCGGTGCTGTTTTCCTGAGGGCGACTGCACTTAAAGGAGGTGGGCAGCGGCGACACCGTGGGCGTCGCGGCGCACGGCTGGGAACGCCCCCTTGAGGGCGGGTCGCGTGCGCCGATTGGCTGTCGTGCTGGACGGAGGTGGCTCCAGAACCGGCCTCAGCCTACCTGTGACCCGAGTGTGACCAGACCATGGCGGCCGCGGAACTGCGGGCGGACCTGGACTCGCTGCTTCTGCAGCTGCTCGGGGACCTGGAGGAGCTGGAGGCGAAGCGGGCGGCGCTGAACGCCCGGGTGGAGGAGGTGGGCTTCTGGGACGGGCGGGAGCGCCCACGGACGTGAACTCAGTCTCACTGCTCTGCGCTCTCTCTCCAGGGCTGGCTCTCGCTCGCCAAGGCTCGCTACGCCATGGGTGCCAAGTCGGTAGGGCCCCTGCAGTATGCCGCCCACATGGAGCCCCAGGTCTGCGTCCGCGCCAGGTGAGAAACCTGAGACGCTGCAGCCGGGGCGGAGGGGTGGAGGGGCGGTGAAGGGGTCCGGGCCCGGGCTGCCGGAGGGACAACCTCCCTTCTCGTCCTTCAGCGAGGCCCAGGACGGACTCGAGAAGTTCAGGGTGGTGAGAGCTGGCGCCCAGACCCCGGAGGAGGTGGGGCCTCGCGAGGCAGGTGAGTCCCTTTCCCGATGTCAAAGACAAAATGCACAGAAAGACTGAGGACATGACTTTATTCAGGATTTTACAATAGACGGTACATCCCAGAGCTGAAGATCAGAATGTCTTAGTAGGGTGGCTTTGTCTAGACTTTTATAGGAAGGATTAGAGAAGTTATAGGTGGGATTGTTTTGCAATTAGTCTCAGTAAGCCCAACAGAAAATGCTCATCTCTGTGTCTAGCTAGTTTGAGGGACAAACTAATCCCAGTTAATCATTTCCCAGACAAAGAACAGGGAGTTGGAGAGTCTGTGTCTGGCCCTTCCGCACGTTCAGGCAAAATGGATAAGGTCAATGTGTGGCCTTGTCACAGGCCAACAGGGACATCTGTGGGACTTACGGGAGTCACGAGAAAGAATAGACAGTTTCATCTGATTCACGAGGGTGGTGTCAGAGGGTGGTGCTTTGCAGTTAGTTGTTTCCCAGAACACAAAATGTTGGGGAGATTTTCAAACCAACATTGTTTTCCAGAGTCACAAGCTCAGATCAAGCTCAGCATTTTCACCAGGACAATAAGAGCAAGGTGGTAAAGACCCTAGCCTCCTCCACGCTTTCTTTCTCTAGCTCTGCGCAGGCGCAAAGGCCCCACCAGGCCCCTAGAGCCAGAGCCCTCTGCGACTCCCCAGGACCCTCTTAACTGGTTCGGAATCCTGGTTCCTCACAGTCTGCGGCAGGCCCAAGCCAGCTTCCGGAATGGTGAGTAAATCCCATCTGTTGGCCACGTGGCCCGGAACTAAATTTGGACCCTCTATCCACAGTGAGCACTGGAGCAATAATGCCATGGCAGGAGATAGTCTGCAATGGGCATTGCAGGTTTTCTCCGTTGCGAGATTTTGTAACACGTGCTGTTTTTTCCAAAAGTATTTATTGGCTATTGGCAGCGTTCCAGGTTCCTGCTAGCTGCTGGGGATACAGTAGAGAACAAAAGAGACAGACACCCTCATGGGTGGTTTATTCTATGGAGAGAAGAAAGACAACATGACAATAAATGAGTAGGCTGTACTACAATGCCAAGCTGTGAAAATTATGAAAAAAATAACACAGGATGGAGTGGGACAGGAGTGGTCTGAGAGAACAGGGTTCTAGGCAGTGGGACCAGGCAGGGAAAAACCCCTGAGACGAGAGATGTCTGGTGTGTTGGAGGAAAAGCAGAGAGGAAGCCAGTGGGTTGAAGTGGAGTCAGCACAGCAGGAGTGCCAGGAGCTGTGATTAGGGGGCCCGGGCCCGAGTGCTGTAGGCCCCCGATGGGGACTTTGGGAGTCACAGGGTGGCTCTGAGCAGAGGGTGGTGCAGTCAGACTCACAGGGTAATAGGAATCCTTTGGGTCCTGGGTGGGGACAGACTGGATAGCAGAGGAAGGAAGCAGGTGCCAGGAAGCAGCCAGGCATGTGAGACAAAGGTGGAGGCAGTGAAGGTGGGGTAAGCAGTGGGAACCAGCACACATTTTGAAAATAGAAGCTCCTGGATTTGCTGACATCGTGTGTGAGAGTAAGGGAAGGAGAGGAGTCAAGGAGAGCCCACGGTCTCCACCCAGAGCCCCTGGGAGGATGGAGCTACCGTCACCTGTTGTGGGCAGGCTGTGGGCTGCAGCTAAGCAGAAGTTGGGAGGTGAATGTGTGCTGTGGGTGTGTCCCATGTGTCGTGCAGTGTCCACTGATGCCCAGGTGGAGAGTCTGAGTGGGCGGTTGGGCACACACATCTGGAGTTTGGGAGAGGCCTGGGCTAAAGAGATATTGGGAGTCCACTGCTTAGCACTGGTGTTTAATTTCCCAAGTTGCTGACACAGAGGCAGGGTTAAAGCTGAGACAGGATGAGATTAGTAGAGGGCCGGGGAGTGTGGATGGGAGGTGAGAGAGAGGAAGCAGAGGAGTGGGTCGAGGAGACTGAAAAGCACCCACAGGGCAGGGTGTCCTGGAAGCCAAGAGGAGAAAGCATTTCCTATAGGGAGTGATGAGATATGTGGTCAGCCTTGCTGCCAAGAAGGAGGCTGAAGGCTAAGGACTGCCCAGAGGATTAGACAGCAGCTGTTCCAGCAGAGACATCCTAGGGCAAAAGCCACCTAGAGGTGGATCCAGAATGGACCACTCGGAAGCAGAGAAAAGGAGGAGGGAGAGTGGGTGAGAGTAGTGAGGGACTGTGATAGTGGAAGAAGGAAGGAAGGGAGGGCATGAGAAGTCATGATCTGTGAGTTTTTAGTTTTTGGTGAGTAATATAAAGGGGTCAAGGAAGTCTTCTGAGGAGGGGGTGACATTTTAACAAAGACCTGAAGGAGATGAGAGAGTGGGTTCAGTGAAGTTTTGGAGCAGTCAATGCAGAGCCATACCTGGAATGCTTCAGCAACAGTGTGGAGGCCAGAGACGCCTGGAGCTTTCCCAGTTCCTGGGGGTGTCCAGAGCCACCTGGGTCGTGTGTCATACCACAAATACCATGGTGACATTTTCTCCTTTTCCTCCAGGCCTACAGCTGGCTGCAGACATAGCCAACCTCCAGATCCGCATCAACTGGGGTCGAAGCCAGTTCCGGGTACTCCAAGAGAAACTCAAGCAGCTTGAGCCTGGGGCTGCCTGACCTGCGTCCACAGAGACAGGACAGTGAGCACAGCTGTTCTCAGATGTGGCTGCCTTATGTCAGCCCTTCTTCCTTCACAAATAGACCCTGCCCCTACCCCCATCCCTGGACTGCTTGTTTCCGACTTTGTTAGGTGTGAAGTTTGAAGAGGCACAATGAGTAATGTTGAAAGCCATTCCTTTGAAACGACTTCTAGGTTTGTGTTCTTACAGGACACACCAACTGATGCAAAGCTTTTCACTTTAGTGAACAATCGGAACAACTTCATCGATCATTCAGCTATGGTTTCATTACCGAATGATGAAAGACTGCACAAACAGTGGTGGGGAAGGACAAGAAGTAGTGCTGCAGGTTCACTAGATCCTCAAAACTGACTTTGATGGAGGAAAAAACCATACACAGCTGACAGATCAGGACATTGATTTGAATCAATAACAACACAAACACCTGAGTAGATGGGCAGCGGTTGGCAGGGTCTAAACCAGTAAATAAAAAAGATCTGACAGATTTGCAAGGGAACTCTAGAAAGAGAACTTCCAGGTTTTAAAAAACCCTGCCTTTATCCTTCTAGGAGTGGAGTCTTCATTTATTGAAGGGCCAGTTGTGTTTTTTGTTCTGGGAAATCTGTGTTCTTGTTTCATTTTTCCACTGGGTTATCAATCTTTTTAGCAATTTCTAGGTGCTCTTTATGTTTTGGGGGGAATTAGTTGTTTGTTCATAATATAAGATGTAAATATTTTTCCCAGTTAAGTCTTTTCACTTTGCATAGTGTTTTTAACTTTTCATTGTAAAATAAAACACATCAAATTGCACCAAACAATTGAATAACTTAATAACTAAGGTAAGTGCTATAGTAACTGTTACCCAGCTCTTATGTTTTTTAAATCAATTTTTAAAGTAGAGTTGAATTTAGCAATCAGCTGTTATATGATTTCTGGATTTGGCGTCGTAATTGATGAGGTGATAAGGGAATTCTCCACCACCTTCAAGAACTTCTGTGGTTTTAATTGGGGTATTGGTTGAGTCCCACATCTGTCCACATACTGTGTGTTGATTCACCTACCCCACTCCTGATTTGATAGGCACCTTGAAGGGAAAATACAGGAAAGTAGTTATGACCCCTCAGTTGTTCAGAATCTTGCCAAGCATTTGATGTAAATATGTATGTGGGCCCGGGTGTTCCTTGGTTATTGTTTAATGTAATTGCACATGTGCACCCAAGTGTCCTGGGTTATGGACTTAAGTATAAAGGATGAGTGGTTCTGATCCACGGGGTCCCCGCCCCTGGGATGCCCCTGGGGGCCACAGGGAGGCCGCTACTGCTGCTGGAGACTTGCTGCAAGCTGTTGCTGCCAGTGCCCCTAGGATGCCCAGAGAGGCCACTGCCACTGCCGCTTCTGCTGAGGACTGAGTTTGTGTCATCTGCCAATGGCTCCTGGGATCTTTCCCAATTACCTAGCATGGACCTGCGTGTGAGGGGTCTGTGACCCGGTCTGTACAATGGGTTTATTACTAAAATAATGAAACATTTTGGCTTATTTATGAAATGCCTAGCCATACAATTAGCATAGCTATTGCCTCAACCCGACAACTGGTGTAGTTGCCTAGCTTCATGATTGGCATAGTCGTGTAGCTTTACACACCTTTTTTGTTTCTTCCCGGTGTGAACCCACTCTAATTTTGGAGCTTCTATTGTATTTCACTGACCTTACTGTCAATTAACTTTACTGTCAGTTAGTACACCGGTACCACACTTTTAATTCTTGAATCTGACACTTGCTTGAATCCTGGTAGGGCAGAATTGCAGTAGGAGTGGGATGGGGGTAAGTTTTCAACCACGCTGAGCTTGAGTTGCCAGTAAAAAGCTTAATAAAAGAACAAAAATGGATGGACCCCCTCCTCCCGGGGTTAAAAAGGATCTCTCTCCCTTCTCCATACAAAGGTTGAGTTTTATAACAAAATCCTATCAACAAAGTGCCGACTAGTGAAATTTTGAAGTAAGTAATAAGTAACACATTCAGTTTCTGCTTTGACCATGAATTCTGGGAGGAAGAGATTAACGTGGAACGCCGGCCCCAGCTGCGTCCTTTATGTTGATTTATTTACTTTTACTGCTTGGCGGCTGGCTGGGATCGAACAGGGATAGAACCCTCGTTCTTGGGTTTGTTAGCACCACGCTCTAACTAACGGAGTATTTGGCCACCCCTTCCTTTACGTGGATGTTAGGAGTCAGTCGATGTCCTGGGTCAGACAGACGCAAGCCTGCTCTCATTGACTGTGTGAAGTTGGGTTCCGGGTGCTGATGAACTCTTTTGGGGAGACCGCGCCCCTCTGGAAATGGGGTTGGTGAAGACAGCAAGCGCTCAGCCAAGTCATTAACACGCCGTCTTGACTTCCGCCCTGACTCCAGCCCTCCTGGAAGTCTCCCGAACAGTCCACCCAGAGGAGGCGGATTCTCCTGCCAGAAGAGGGGGCTGGTCCCTCTCGGGCGAGTCAGGAAAAGGGTGCGGTCCGCCCGGGCTCGCGCAGCCGCAGTCAGGACGAGTCGCCGCAAAGGCAGGCCCAGCGCTGCGGCGCGCAGCCGCGGTAGGGGGCGGGCGGCCTCGCTGCGGCAAGTGACGTGTTCAGCGACGGAGAGCGTTTGGCCGGCAGTTCCCATATGGTCTAGCGGTTAGGATTCCTGGTTTTCACCCAGGCGGCCCGGGTTCGACTCCCGGTATGGGAAAAAAGTCCTGTTGTTTTGAACTCGGAACAAGTACTCGCTTAAATTTTGGCTTCTCACTACTAGAACTCCTCAAGCCAAATCGGGTATTTCCTCTTAATTTGAACCTAGAGAAATTGAAGCCCAGAGAGCTCTGGGTCCTATCGTTCTGTGTTCTAATGGAAGCGACAACTTTCATCACAGCATTAGTTGGTTGATTTGTCCATCGGTAATTATGAGGGAACTTCACGAAATTTGGGAAGCCGATGCAGAGCGGTTAGCTCGGCTGGTCAGAGTGCAGCCTGTAGCCCCAAGGTCACGGGTTCGGATACCTGAACCCCTACGTGCCAGCCACGAAGAAGAAAAAAGTGAATTGACCTAAAAGATACTACTAATTCCCCCATGATCTTCTTGGAGACCCCCTCGTATTTGATACTATATACCTTATAGATGTGAGTAATATTGAAATATTAAAAAATAATACATAACACATTCAACATTTATTATCACACTCCCCCTGTGGAGGGCGGGGACTCCCACCGGTACTTCCCACACACGGAGGGCAGAAGGGAACTGGGGAGGGTGGAGGAGACAGATGGAAGGGCCTGGACAGCGGCCACCTCTGCTGCTGGCCTCCAATCTCTGAAGCTCAGTCTGCGAGGAGCTTAGCTCAAAGTCCACAAAGGGACCAGCAAGGGCTGGGAGAAAGAGATTCTAACAGTTTAACTTTCTCCAGTCTTGCTGCTGCTTTTGAGCTAGCAAGTGCTTAGTTTCCTTCAGTTGGGGTTTCAGGATATACTTCTGGGCTTCAAGACACTCCCCAAGGTCTCAGGCCCCTCCTCTAGGCCCTCCCGGAGAGGAGGGTTACTGTTGTTTATTGCACTTATTTTCGGTACCAACCTACAATACTGAGACCCCGAGGGGTGCACTTATGCAAATCCAGTGACTGAACATGCTCAGTGGAAGGGAGTTTATCCTCTGAATGACCTTCCACTGGAGGCACCAAAGACCTCAGAATATTCTTTTTTTAAAAAAAGAAAGATGACCGGTAAGGAGATCTTATCCCTTGACTTGGTGATGTCAGCACCACGCTCTCCCAAGTCAGCTAACTGGCCATCCCTATATGGGATCCGAATCCGTTGGCCTTGGTGTTATCAGCACCACACTCTCCCAAATGAGCCACAAGATGACTCTAGAATATTCTTGAATATGTTTGGTGTGTGTGATAGGATTTGACCAATAAATGTGCCCTGAAAGGAGACCAACTGAAAATGTGCAAGACTATGTTGCATAACTGACAACCACCCTCTTAGTCGAATGTTCTCTAGGTGGTATGAATATGTATTAGAAAGCAAAGCCATAAAGGTTGAATCCTGGCAGAAGGCAGGGTTGTTACCCTCTTTCTCCTTGAGCTAACCCTCACTTTGCTGGTAAGGTGCATATACTATACTTTTGGTGCCAGGGACCAACCCCTCCTCCTGCAACCAGGCAAGGAGCACGCCAAAACACCACTTCCATGTGGGTGGCCCACCACAACCACAATAGCCATGGCTGCCACAAAAGAAGCTAGACTCCACAACCACTATGCCGATGTCCCTCCAGCCACTGGAGTGCATTGACACAAGGAGAATCACCAGCTAAAACCAAAGAAGAGAAAAGGATGTCTCTCTCCACAAAGCCCATTCCAGAGAGACAGAAGAAGTATCTACCCTATGGTAATAGTGGGGGACATGAACAAACCGCTCTCAGCTCCGAAGAGATCACCTAGGCAACAAATGAACAGACTTACTGTTACTCTTTCAGAAGGAGAGAAGAAGTCTAGGGTTATCCGAGGTGGCCGGGGGAGGGAGGGATGGGAAGAGATTGGATAAGGGGCATACAGAATAAGTATGATTTGTAATAATATGTATGCTAATAATATTGTTTTGATCAACATACATCAATGATGAACCCCAATAATATGTATAATCAATTATGATTCAATAAAAAAAAGAAAGAAAATAAGATTTTTTAAAAAAAGAGGGAAATGAGGAACATGGTTATTGAATATTGGAGAAAAAGCAATCCTTGTTATAAAGTTGTAGAGAACTTGACTAAATTTTGTTCTGCTGTTGGATGGAAAGTAAAAGTTATAAGTGATTAACCTGAATATTTAGTCGAGGAGTTTTCTTGTTTGTTTGTTTTGGGGGTCTTTTTTTTTCTTTCTTTTTTTTTTTTTTGTACCTGGCTGATACAGGGATCAAAGAAGCCTGGAACCTGGTGTAATCAGCACCGTGCTCTAACCAACTGAGCTAACCAGCCTGCCCTAGTTGAGGAGATTTCTAAGCAAAATATTGAAGGGATGGCCTGGTTTTTCCTTGCCACTTATAGTAAAACATGAGAGGAAAGGAATACATTGAGTAAGGAACAGTCAAGCAAAAAGGAGCTAGCACTTGAAGATTTAGGAGGTTCTCAGGCTGTCCAGATTATGAAGGATGCAAAAATTAGGAAATTTACTGTAAGAAAGCATGCTCTGGAAAGTGCAAGGCTGTAGCTGGACACCTTTTGCTAGAGATTGGGCATGTGACTTATGGATCAAGTCTACCATCTCAGCGGAAGTCAGGAATATAGATAGGGTTAGACAGGAAAGAGCCATGGAGAACCCTCTTGTCTGCTGGCTGGAACCCCATGAATTGCACAAGAGATGGCAAAGGTTTTGAGAATGTTATTCCAGCACGAACAAGGTAAGTGTATTAGGCCATTCCTGTTGCTTATAACAAAATGCTGGGAACTGCGTAATTTTTAAGAAAACAAAATTTATTTCTTGCAATTTCTGAGGCTGGAAAGTCCAAAGTCCAGGGAACACATCTGGTGAGGGTCTTGGTGATGGTGACAGTGACCCAGGGTTCTCACATGGCAGAAAATGGTGAAGCAGAAAGAGAAAAACTCTTCATGTGCTTTGCTTTTAAAGCCCTGAGAACCACACCTCTGGCCACCATCATTAATCCATTCACTCCAGCATGGCCCTACAATCTAAGCACTTCTTCGAGGCCCCACCTTTCAATTACCATAATAGGATTTCCCACCCTCAACAGTTACAGTGGGGATTAAGCCTCAATGGGGGGGGGGGGGGGG
>NW_007735702.1:26619-34576 GCF_000696425.1 Galeopterus variegatus | reverse complement strand
GGGGGGGGGGGGGGGGGGGACATCAAATCTACAGCATTCTGCCTGTACTCCATGAAACAGATGGAACAAAATAAAGAATGTTGTGGGGCTTACAAAATGCCACAGGCAGGAAACCAGCTGATGGAGATTCTGTGCTGCAAACATGTTTTATCCTCCATCTTGAAATTTTTTTGAAAGCCAGGAATGATACATCAGGTGAAAGGAGCTGAGGTAAATAGGTTTTTAGTGTAAGGTTTTGTATTTATCTATCTAGCAGCAAGGCTGTGTTTATTGGTTGCCGTAGCTGTAGGTATCAGAGGGAAACTTTTCCTCTGGTGTACTTGTTTTTGTCTCCCTGTTACCTCTAAGTTTCCCTATAGATTCCTTCTTACATAAATTCTGAGTCTTACAGTTTTTTCAGCTATAGTCTGCTGTTATTGTACAGGAGCCCTGGTAATGTGGTGGTAAGACATGGGGCACAGGAAAATGTTCTATAAATCCATGATTAGGTCTCAGTCTTTTAGTGAACCTGTGGCCCTTGGGATATGACCTTCACAGGTGCTTCTCTGCTTTTGTTCTCTCCTTATGTGACACAGGAAGGCTAGAGTGGGCTGGAGGGGGGTATTTTCCTTCCTCCAGATTGGGCTCTAATAAAGCAGTTTCCCTGAAGATAAGCCTTTGTTAAGGCAAACATGACACTCTGGAGATGCATTTTTAAGTGGCTATTTTCCCTTCCTTTTGCCAGAAGCTCCAGGGGACTTTTCTCTGATCTTCACCCTGAGAACCTGGTAGGGTTCCTCAAGATAAAACCCATGAGTGTGTGTGGTTCCCTCAAGACTGACTACCAGCAGTTTTTATCTCTTATGTCAGCACACACTCAGTCTCTAGCAATTAGTCAGTTATCCTTTAAGTTTCCCTACCAGTTGCTGCCTTCAGCAGCAGCTTCCATGCCTGGTAAACTATCTCTATATTCGCCTTTCTTTCCAGTTTTCAGGGCAGCAGCTTGCCCTATGACCTCAATTTTCTGACAGATCTAAGAGTAGTTGATTTTTAGTTTGTTCAGCTTTCTTCCTGCTGTGAGGACAGAAGTGATGACTTCCAAGCTCTTTATAAGCCTAAAAGGAAACCATTGTATTCTATTTAAATTGGTATGCTTAAAATTAGTAATTATAAAAGCAATTTCTCAAAAATAAAAGAGGTATGAATGAATAAACTGAACAAGTGTGGTAGTACCCTTCTGGAAACAGGGCCTCAGCCCTGCATATAATCTCCATGGATTAACTGAGAGAACAGTGAAAGGGTGGAAAACTGTGGAAGGCACTTTTTTTTTTTTTTTTTTTTTTGCATCTGGCCGGTACAGGATCTAAACCCTTGACCTTGGTGTTATAACACTGCATTCAGGAAGACACTTGCTGACTTGTGTTTGTAGGGTTGGCTCTTCTTTTGATAGGAATTGTGTGTGTGTTGGCATGGAGGGGGTCATTTAAAAGTTTGAAGTCCGTTCTCTCTGGGAGAGGGGAGTCAAGCCTGGACTGTTCAGGTGAAAACACAGGAAACCTGACCACTGGACCAAACAAAACAAAACAAACAGAGGAGGCCCAACAGCTGGCTTCAACCCACCCCATCCTCCAGCAGGTTCTTGACTCTGCCACAGGAAAGAATTCAAGAGAAGAGTCACAGTAGAAAATGAGAACAGGTTTAATGTAGCAAAGTAAGGAACACAGACTACACAGAGAAGGCATGGCTTAGCTCCAGAGACTGAGGCCAGTCTGAACTAAGTTAATACAAAAGTAAGAAATACACTTGGAGTTTCGTACAAAGTGTAGGCTGGCTCAAGGGAGTGAGCAGCTGCCCGTTAGAAGTAAGTTTAAATCAACATAAAGGATGCAGCTGGGGCCGGCATTCCACGTTAATCTCTTCCTCCTAGAATTCATGGTCAAAGCAGAAACTGAATGTGTTACTTATTACTTACTTCAAAATTTCACTAGTCGGCACTTTGTTGATAGGATTTTGTTATAAAACTCAACCTTTGTATGGAGAAGGGAGAGAGATCCTTTTTAACCCCGGGAGGAGGGGGTCCATCCATTTTTGTTCTTTTATTAAGCTTTTTACTGGCAACTCAAGCTCAGCGTGGTTGAAAACTTACCCCCATCCCACTCCTACTGCAATTCTGCCCTACCAGGATTCAAGCAAGTGTCAGATTCAAGAATTAAAAGTGTGGTACCGGTGTACTGACTGACAGTAAAGTTAATTGACAGTAAGGTCAGTGAAATACAATAGAAGCTCCAAAATTAGAGTGGGTTCACACCGGGAAGAAACAAAAAAGGTGTGTAAAGCTACACGACTACGCCAATCATGAAGCTAGGCAACTACACCAGTTGTCGGGTTGAGGCAATAGCTATGCTAATTGTATGGCTAGGCATTTCATAAATAAGCCAAAATGTTTCATTATTTTAGTAATAAACCCATTGTACAGACCGGGTCACAGACCCCTCACACGCAGGTCCATGCTAGGTAATTGGGAAAGATCCCAGGAGCCATTGGCAGATGACACAAACTCAGTCCTCAGCAGAAGCGGCAGTGGCAGTGGCCTCTCTGGGCATCCTAGGGGCACTGGCAGCAACAGCTTGCAGCAAGTCTCCAGCAGCAGTAGCGGCCTCCCTGTGGCCCCCAGGGGCATCCCAGGGGCGGGGACCCCGTGGATCAGAACCACTCATCCTTTATACTTAAGTCCATAACCCAGGACACTTGGGTGCACATGTGCAATTACATTAAACAATAACCAAGGAACACCCGGGCCCACATACATATTTACATCAAATGCTTGGCAAGATTCTGAACAACTGAGGGGTCATAACTACTTTCCTGTATTTTCCCTTCAAGGTGCCTATCAAATCAGGAGTGGGGTAGGTGAATCAACACACAGTATGTGGACAGATGTGGGACTCAACCAATACCCCAATTAAAACCACAGAAGTTCTTGAAGGTGGTGGAGAATTCCCTTATCACCTCATCAATTACGACGCCAAATCCAGGAGGGTTCGGATCCCACATACGGACCGGTTCCCACTCACTGGCTGAGTGAGGCGCAGGAGCAACGCCGAGGGTTGCAATCCCGTTGCCGGTCCCTGGTCCGGTACGGGGGCGACACTGAGGGTTGTGCTCCGTTGCCGGACACGGAAAAAGTCAAAAGACAAAAAAAAAAAAAAAAAGAATGTGCTTTTCATCAACGTTCCTTACCATTGTGTTTATATACACGATGATAAGCTAAATCTGAGCATGTAACTTTAGCAACTTGTTGTGAACTGCCTTATTACAGTGAATTGAACTGTTTACCAAACAGGGAACTCTGTAAAAAAGTCTTTAGAACATGCTTTTTGATGATATTTTCACCATTTTTTTTTAGCCTTATTGGGAGAATTTACATGTATATGTTGAATAGCCCAATTTAAGTATGTTACTTTTAGATGGGAGGAGTTTTTATACACACATTGAAAAACTAAGTCCAATCATGTTACTTAAATGATGCATTGTGAGCTGCTTTATTACAATGATTTGAACTGTTATCCAATCAGGGATCTTTGTGAGCATGTGTTTAAAATATTCATTTTAAACAATATTCTTTACAAAAATGTTTATAACTATTGGGAGGGGTCCACAAGTACATGTTGAAAAGCTAAAACTGAGCATGTCACTTCACAGATGGGTGAGCTGCTTTATTACAATGAAATAAACTGTTCACCAAACAACTGAAGGTGTTTAGAATATGCTTTTTAATGATGTTCCTTACCATTGTGCTTATATTTTGGGGGTAGGAGTTAACATATACACATTGCAAATTAATCCGAGCACATTACTTTACAAATGCTTTACGAGCTACTTCATTATGGCGAATTTAACTGTTTACCAAATAGGGAACTCTGTAAGCAAGTGTTCAGACCATGAATTCTAACTAGCAATGTTCCTTACCATTGTGTTTATAGGCTCACTGCAAGGGGCTTACATACACACATTGAAAAGCTACATCTGGCTGTGTTACTTTATGATACATTGTGAGCTACTTTTTACACTGAATTGAACTGTTTAACACACAGGGACCTCTGTAGGCAAGTGTTCAGAACATCTTTTTAAATGACATTTCTTGACATTGTGTACATAGCCTTATAACAAGTGATTAAATATAGATGTTGAAAATCTAAATTTAAGCATTTTTTTTTCCTTTTTGTCTTTTTTCGTGTCCAGCAACGGACCGCAACCCTCAGTGTCGTGCCCGTACCAGACCGGGACCGACAACGGACCGCAACCCTCAGTGTCGCGCCCGTACCGGACCGGACCGGCAACGGGATCGCAACCCTCGGCGCTGCGCCCACCCCTCGCCCAGCCAGTGAGCGGGAACCGGTCTGTATGTGGGATCCAAACCCTCGGCGGGAGCGCCGCCGCACTCTCAAGCGGCGCACTGTAGCAGTGCGCCACCAGGCCGGCCCTAAATTTAAGCATTTTTTTAACCAATGCATCGTGAGCTGCTTTATTTCATTGAACAACTGTGTAAGCATGTGTTTAGAACATGCATTTTAATGATTTTTTTAAAACCATTTTGTATATAATTTTACTGGGAGGGGTTTATGCACACCCATTGAAAATCTAAAGATGAGCATGTTACTTCATGGGTGCTTTTCTAGTGCTTTATTTCAGTGAATTGAACTGTTTACCAGGAGACTCTATAAGCCAATGTTTAGAATGTGCTTTTTTACCATGCTTTCTACCATACTGTGTATAGCCTTACTGGGAGGGATTTACATATACACATTGAAAATTCATCTGAGTGTTTCTTCACAGATTTATTTTGAGTACTTTATTCCAGGGAATTGAACTGTTTACCAGCGGGGAAATCTGTAAGCAAGTGTTTAGTACATGCTTTTTGATGACATTTTTACTGTATTGTATATAGCCTATTTGAAAGAGGTTTACATGTACACTATAGAAAGATAAATCTAAGCATGTTACTTAAGTGATGCCTTCTGTGCTGCTTTATTCTAGTAAATTGAACTGTTTACAAATCATAACACTTTGCAGGCAAGGGTTTAGAACATTCTTTTAAATGATATTTTAAAAACATTATATATGAACTTATTAAGAGAAGTTAACATGTACATGTTGAAAAGCTAAATATGTTCATGTTTTTTCACAGATATGACATCTTCGGTAGCTGAGTACTTACCTGGGCCCACCTGCCAACCTGCTCTTCTCCTGCCAGGCAGGGGTGAGCCAGTCTCCAAATCCCTATTTTACCACCTGTTTTCTCAGACTGTTCTTGGTACCACTTGTGTTAGTGAGTATTCTCTCCAAAGAGACACCAAGATGAAATTAAGTATATAAAGATTTTATTTGAGACATGACTACATGTGAGAAAATGTTTAGGAAGCCAAGTGTCTTAGTTTGTTTTTGCCACCATAACAAAACACCACAGGCTGGGTTATTTATAAAGAACAGAAATGTATTTTCTCACTGTACTGGACCCCGGGAAGTCCAAGATCAAGGTGTGGGAAGGTTCAGTTGTCTGGTGAGGGACACTTTACACTTCCAAAATGCTTGCTCGATGTCCTCACATGGCAGAAGAAGAAAAGGACAAAGAGACAGACTTCCTCTATCAAGCCCTCTTATGAGGAGAACTAATCCTATTTCGAGGGTGCCATCTTCATGACTTAATCATCCCTTAAAGGCCCCACCTCTTAATACTGTTACACTGGTGAGTATGCTTCACCATGAATTTTAGAGGAGACAAAAACATTCAAACATAGCACCAAGGAAGTCTGGGAGAGCTACCAGAGGGGAGGAAAGAGGGAAAGAAGTTGTGGCGGAGGCATCCTAGACTTCTGTGTGGTCTGAGGTGGCTGGCAAGGCCATCAGTACCAGGTCTGCCTTGGTATCCCTGCTCTGCAGTCACTGGCTAAGAACATCTGTGGAAAGCATGCCTGGCACAAATAAAACCATGGAAAAATGTGTTCAGTAGGAAAGAGACCACATTCTACCAAGAGGCAAGGTAATTTCCTCCTCTCATGTGGCATTTCTGTTCTAGAAACCTTGGCCTGTTTTCCTGGTATCTTTAGGGGAAACTTGGGCCAAATTCAGGTTCTCTGTAGCCCTCTGGATCTCTCTGTCTGCATGATAGATGCATGAACCAGGTGCACAGCGTCAGCCCCAGTTTGTAAGAAAGCAGTTACTCCCTTTAGGGTGTCCTCTGGTGTGTGATGAGGTGTGACTTATTGCTAAAGCTTCACTGACACTCACTGCACACTTAGGACTTTTCTCTGTCTATGTCTTCTGATGTAAGAGCAATGCTGACTCATCATTAAGGCCCTGTGGACACTCCCTGCATCTAAAAAGCCTCTGCCTGGAATGTGCTTTTTTTGTGTATGAGTAGCTTTATCTTGTCTGAAGTCTTGTCCACCCTGTGCACACCTGAATGCTCCCCCTCTTGAAAAATAATTTTCTATTCCTTTTAACGATATGTCTCTTTTTTTAGGATTTTCCCTTTGGGTTTGGTTGGGCTCTATTTCCACCACTCTGTTCCTTCCTGTTGAGCTTATTGCTTGTCTTAGGTAGAGGGGCAGGAAAATACCCTTGACATCTGCCTCTCTTCCTAAAGTAGGCTTTAGAGCTTTTGTCTTTCTCTTGACCTTGAGCTGTATCACTCTGGCAGCTCTGATCAAAACATTGTCGCTGCTTTGGCTTTGGATTCACCAGGCCAGGATCCCTGGGCTGCAGGTCATTTTCTACATACAAACATGGAGATGTATGAGCGGGATGGCTACACAGTACATCTTTGCTGAGGATTTACTGCCTGGAGATGGCCAGCCATGGATTTCTGGCTTTGATCTTACTGAAGAGAAAATGTTTTCAGTCAGAATAGCCAGAGGGGAGGCAGCCTGGACCCCTTGGCGTTGTATTATGATGAGACCTTCCCAACAACATAACAGAGACTCCATCTCCCAGTCATTTTTCCCTTTTTCACTTCATTATTAAACATTACGTCTTCTCGTGGCAAACAGCACACACACGCTACAAAAGGATTTCCTCCACAGTTCATCTTCTTTTTTTCTTTTTTTTTGTCCTTTTGAGACCAGCCACACCACGTTCAGCCAGTGAGTGCTGTGAGCGCACCAGCCATCCCTATATAGGATCCGAACCCGCAGCGGGAGCACTGCTGCACTCCCCGCGCCGCACTCTCCCGAGTGCGCCACGGGCTCGGCCCCACAGTTCATCTTCTAAACTGCAGCTAGAGTATCATCTAAATGTAAGCCAGATCTTGTCACTTTCCAGCTTGGACACTCCAGTGGCTTCCCATCCCATTTAATACACACAGATTTCTCAGTGTAGGTGGTGGGTTCCTGCACCTCCCTCCATCACTGTGACCCCAACTCCCACCTCTTCTGATGCTTCACTCCAACCTACACTGACCATGCTTGCTTCTGTCTCCTGAGCGCACAGAGCGCTTTCCTGACTTAGGGTCTGTGTACTTGCTGTTCCTTCTGCCCATACATATTTTCTTGGCTTGTCTGTTCCGTTACTCTGAATTCTGCTTCAGTGTCACTTCCTCAGAGAGACCCTCAATGTCCATCCTGTGTAACAACTTCACCCTCACTCACACCCCACTGTCCCAACACCAGTTCCATGTGCTTCCCCTGAAATAGTTTCTTCTCTGTACTTATCACCCCCTGATATTGCATTTGTGGGGTGCGTGTGTATTTGTGTGTGCGTGGTCATTGTCATTGCCTGTCAAATACCATTGCACGTAAGCTTTGGGTAAACAGTGATTTGATGATCTCATGCAGTGCTGTACTACCAAGTCCAAGAACAGAGTTTGGCATATAACAGACAGTTAAACAAATGAATGGGTTTTTTTTGTTTGTTTGTTTGTTTTTTAAAAAGATGACTGGTAAGGGGATCTCAACCCTTGGCTTGGTGTTGTCAGCACCAC
>NW_007735702.1:24662-26148 GCF_000696425.1 Galeopterus variegatus | reverse complement strand
ATGTCTCTGATCATTGAGAGAATGTAGCTTTGATTAGTTTTCCAATCTTGTGAAGTCACAGGGTAACTTATAGTGGGAAGATTTCAGCACTACCCATATATAAATTCCAGCTTCTCATACCTGCACTGAACCAGCTTTGTCATTCTGCCAGTGCTCTCATTTTACAGGTGTATAAAATCCTGACATATACTCATTTGTATGAGAAATATGTTTTAACAAATTGAGCACTGACATTACATTAAACATTCATGTTCTGAGAAGTTGGTGGCAGAGAAGGAAACTCTTTCACATTCATTAACAAATAAATCAACACGCAACCAATTTTGGGGTGGGAGAAGGGAGTTAAGATGAACTGAATGTGTCCCCCCACAAATTTATATGTTGAAGCTCTAATCCCCAATGTGATGGTAATTGGAGGTGGGGGCTTTGGGGGGTAAATAGGTTTAGATGAGAGCATGAGTGTGGGCCTCCCATGATGAGATGAATATGTGTTCACATAAAAAGAGAAAAAGCTCTCTCTGTTCATGCGTCTGCAGTTGAAGGAGCTTCTGGCTATCAAGAAAGGCGGTAGAGCCTAGATGTTAAAGCTTGGGCTTTGGAGTCACACAGCCCTTGAAGAATTCTAGCTCATTCACTCATGGGCTACATGACCTTGGGCAATTTTTTTTAACTTTTTATTTCCCCTCATTTTCCTAACTTTCAAGATAGAGGGTTCTGGTTAAGATGGCAGACTAAAGGTGCCCAGCATGCAATCCTACTGCAAAAGAAGTCCAGAGTAGGGAGGATACAGCTGGGATCAGTGCAGGAGGGAGTCTGCCTTGCAATGAGAAGAGTCTACTTGACCTAGAGCATTTTCCAGTAGTAACCCTCTATTTCTCCTGCTCCAGCATACCCTCACCACTGCTGAGGTCACCAGTACTGTTTTCTGGCCCCAGGGCCAAGATCCATCTCCCCCAACAGGAGTTCTTCCTTCTCCCCACAGCAGCCACTGGTGCACGCTGTTGCACAGCCCACACCACCTGCATTCGTGGCCCCCAGCCTCTGGAATCCCACACTGGGTGGACCCAGCCCAAGCCACTGGCCCTGGACACCAGAGTGCTGCACCACTCGCTGCAACCTCCAGAACCCCAACCACCTGGCCATAGCCTCCAGAGCCCTGCCCCCCATGTCTTCCTCTACGGGAAATGTGAGCCACCCAATGGCAGACCTTGGAGTCCTGCCCCTTGTGGTTTTCCCTGTAGGAGCCTTGAGCTGCCAGGCAGCAGCCTCTAGAACACTACCCTACATGGCCTCTATCCAGCCACACACTCTATAGTCCTGTCTAGTGTCATTATGTGACAGGAAACTTGCACCACCAGGACACAGCTTCTGGAATCCTGCCCTTCACAGCTTCTATTACTGGAGCCCAGTGCTGCTGGGCCACAACACCAGGAGCTTCACTCTGCATGGCCCCAGTTGCCCTCAGCTGCACCACACCTGTCAGTGC
>NW_007735702.1:22070-23210 GCF_000696425.1 Galeopterus variegatus | reverse complement strand
AGGTAAGAAGACAATGGGACAATATATTTGAAGTACTAGAAGGAAAAAATTCCCAGCCAAGAATACTATACTCACCAAGGCTATCCTTCAGATATAAAAGAGAAATAGTGTATTTCCCACAAACAAAAACTAAATTCAGCACCACATGACCAGCCCTAAAAGAAACCCTCAAGGGAGTCCTGCATCTGTAATCCCCCCATCCCCCTCAAATTACCACTATGAATATACAAGGAAGAACAAATACCATCAGTAGGGCACATAGGAAAATGAGAAAGAGAAAAAAAACTATACTGTACCACCTTAAAAAACCATTGTACTCTGAAGACAAACAGGGAAAGAAAGAACAAACGATACTTAACATAACCACACAAAGACAACTGAATGACAGGAGGTAGACAATAACTTTCAATAACAACACTAAATATAAATGGATTGAACTCTCCATTCAAAAGATAGAATGGCTGGCTGGATTAAAAAACTAGACCCAACTATATGCCTACAAGAAACCCACCTCATCTGTAAAGACGCACACAGACTAATAATGAAAGGATGGGAAGAGATATACCACTCAAATGGAAACCAAAAATTAGTAAGAGCAGCTATTCTTATATCAGAGAAAATAAACTTTAAACCAAAAACTATAAAAGGAGACAAAGAATGTCATTATGTAATGATAAAGGGATCTATCCAGCAAGAACACATAATAATCATAAATATATATGTACCCAACATCAGAGCACTCAGATACATAAACACTATTAAACCACATATTTGACTTCATTGACACAAGGACAGTCACCGGAGGAGCCTAGAAAAAGATGTATTTTTCCTCAAAGTCCACTCCAGAGAAATAGAAGAAGCAACTGATCTACCAGATGACCAGAAATCAATGTAGAAATACTAGAAATATGGAAATATCAGAAAATATGACCCACCAAATGAATTCAGTAACCCTCAAGTAGTAGACCCTACAGAAACCCTTGAAATGACTGAAAAGAAATTCTGAGTAATTATCTTAAGGAAACTCAATCAGATAAGAGAGGACTCTGTAATACAACACAATGAAATGAGAAAAGATTTCCAGGATATGAAGGAGGAAATTTACAAAGAGATTAATACCTTAAAAAGGAATGTAGCAGA
>NW_007735702.1:13920-21570 GCF_000696425.1 Galeopterus variegatus | reverse complement strand
CAGGATATGAAGGAGGAAATTTACAAAGAGATTAATACCTTAAAAAGGAATGTAGCAGAACCTCTGAAACTGAAAGGCACATTCAGTGAAATAAAAGAACACAACAAAGAGCTTAACCAGCATATTAGAACAAGTGGAAGAAAGAATTTCTGAACTTCAAGATAGTCTTTATGAAATAACTCAGGCAAACAAAAAAATAAAAGGAATAAAGAATTTGAAAAATTGAAGAATATCTCAGAGACCTAGCAGACAACCTATGCACACAAACATCCGAATCATGGGTGTTCCTGAAGGCTAGAAGAAAAGTAAAGACACTGAAATCTATTCAATGAAATAATAATGGAAAATTTCCCAGGTATAGGGAGAGACATAGACCTTCAGATCCCAGAAGCACAAAGATCCCCAAACAGATTCAATCCAAAAAGATCCTCTCTGAGACATATTATACTCAAACTGGCAGAGTTCAAAGACAAGGAGAGAATCCTAAACACAGCAAGAGAAAAGCATCAAGTCACTTATAAAGGGAGCCCCCATCAAACTAACAGCAGACTTTTCAACTGAAACTGTACAGGTGAAAAGAAAATGAGATAACATATTCAAAATACGAAGGAAAAAAAAAAAAAGCTGCCAGCCAAAGATACTATACCCAGCAAGGCTATCCTTCAGAAATGAGGGAGAAATAGTGCATTTCCCAGAAAAATAAAAATTGTAGGCATTCATCACTACAGGACCATCCCTGCAAGAAATTCACAAAGGAATCTTGCATCTGGAATCTGAAGACAATAATCACTACCATCAATACACAAGTAAGAACAAAACCCACTAGTAAAACATAAACACAAATGAGAAAGACAAGAAACTAAAACTTATCACCTCAAAAACCCCCCACAAACATTGAAGACCAATAATCAAAGGAGAAGAAAGGAATGAATAATACTTAAAACATCTAAACAAAAAGCCATAAAATGCCAGGAATAAGACAACACCTCTCAATAACAACCCTAAATGTAAATGGATTAAACTTCCCACTCAAAAGACACAGACTGATGGATTAAATAAAAAAGCAAGACCCAATTATATGCTGTCTTCAAGAGACTCATCTCACCAATAAAGATGCACACAGGCTAATAGTGAAGGGATGGAAAAAGATACACCTTGTACATGGAAACCAAAAATGAGCAGGAGTATCTATTCTTATATCATGTAATATAGACTTTAAACCAAAAACCACAAAAAGAGACAAAGAAGGCCACTATATAAAGATAAAGGGATCCATCCAGCAAGAAGACATATCATAAATATATGTGCACCCAACACTTGAGCACCCAGATATACAAAGCAAACACTAAACACCATTAGACCTAAAGAGAGATTGACCCCAATAAAATAATAGTGGGGGACCTGAGCCCCACATGATCAGACAGATCATCCAGGCAACACACCAACAGAGAAACACATGATTTAAACTACACTTTAGACCAGTTAGACATGATAGATACATACAGAATATTTCACCGAACAACTAGAAAATATGCATTCTTGTCATCATCACATGGAACATTCTCCATGTGATGATGACAAGATAGACCACATATTAGGTCAGAAACCAAATGTCACAAATTTTTAAAAATTGAAATCAATTCATGTATGTTCTCAGACCACAGTGGATTAAATCTAGAAATCAATAACAAGAGAAACTTTGAGAACCATACAAATACATGGCAATTAAACAACATGCTCCTGAGTGATATATTGGTCAAAGAAGAAATCCACCAGGAAATCCAAAAATTTCTTGAAACTAATGGTAATAGTAATACATCATCCCCAAACCTATGGGTACTGCAAAAGCAGTATTAAGAGGAAAGTTTATTGCAATAAGTGCTTATATCAAAATAACAGAAAGACTTCAAATAAACAATCTAACATTACACCTCAAAGATGCATAAAAACAAGAACAATCCAATCCAAAATTAGTACATGGAATGAAATAATTAAAATCAGAGCAGAAATAAATGAAATAGCAACCAAAAATATGATACAAAAGATCGACGAAACAAAAAGTTGTTTTGTTGAGAAGTAAAATAGACAAACCATTAGCCAGACTAACTAAAAAAAAGAAGACAGAAGACCCAAATAACAAAAATCAGAAATGAAAAAGGACACATCATAACTAATACCACAGAAGTACAAAGAATCATTAGAGATTATTATGAACAACTATATGCCAACAAATTTGAAATCCCAGAAGAAATAGACAACTTTCTGGACACATACAAACTACCGAGAATGAACCAAGAAGAAATAGAAAAACTGAACAGATCAATAATGAGCAATGAGATTGAAGCAGTAATCAGAAATCTTCCAACAAAGAAAAGCCCAGGACTGGGATGCTTAACTGCTGGATTCACTGCTGCTTGGACCTACAAAATTGTTAAAGAGGAATTAATACCAAGTCTTTCCAACCTATTCCAGAAAACTGAAATGGAGGCCATTCTCCCAAAGTCACTCCACGAGGCCAGCATCACCCTGATACCAAAATCAGACAAAGATACAACAAAAAAAGAAAACCTCAGGCTGATATCCAGGATGAACATAGACACATAAACCCTCAACAAAATACTAGCAAACAGAATATAGCAACACATCAAAAAGATTATTCATCATGATCAAATGGGATTCATTCTGGGATACAATGAATGATGCAAGGATGGTTCAATACACACGAACCAATAAATGTGATAACATCACATCAACAAAATCAAGAGCAAAAACCATATGACCATCTCAATAGATGCAGAAAAAGCATTTGACAAAATTCAATATCCCTTCATGATAAAGATTCCCAACAAATTAGGTATAGAAGGAAGGTATCTCAACACAAGAAAAGCCATATATGACAAACCCACCACCAATATCATCCTGAATGAACAAGAACAAGAACAAGATGAGGCTGCCCACTCTCACCACTTCTATTTAACATAGTATTAGAAGTACTTGCCAGAGCAATTAGACAAGAGAAAGAAATGAAAAGCATCCAAACAGGAAAAGACAAAGTAAATTGTCTCTGCAGATAACATGATTCTATATGTAGGAAACCCAAGAGACTCTACCAAAAAAGTCTTAGAGCTGATAAATGAATTCAGTAAGGTTGCAGGATACAAAATCAATATTCAAAAATCAGTAGTGTTTTTATGCTCCAACAACAAACTAGCAGAAACAGAAATCAAGAAAGCAGGCACATTTGCAATAGTCACCAAAAGAAAAATAAAATACCTAGGAATAAACTTAAGAAATCAAGAAAGCAGGCACATTTGGGCCGGCCCGCCACTTGGGAAGCGCGGAGGCGCTCCCGCTGAGGGTTTGGATCCCACATACAGACCGGTTCCCGCTCACTGGCTGAGTGAGGCGCGGGGGCAACACCGAGGGTTGCGATCCCGTTGCCGGTCCTGGTCCGGTACGGGGGCGACACTGAGGGTTGCGATCCGTTGCCGGACACGGAAAAAGACAAAAAATAAATAAATAAATAATAAAAAATAAAAAAATAAAATAAAATAAAATCCAAGCTTCTTAACAAGACCTGTAAGAACTTCTGTGATCTGGCCCCTGACTACCTCTCTATTCTTATCTCCTGCTTATTCATTACATTCCGAACACACTGGCTTTCTTGCTGTTTCTCAGACACTTCAAGTTCAGTCCCATCACGGCCTTTACACTTGCTGTGACTGCTGCCTTGAATATTCTTCTCTTGGATCTTCACACAGTTTTTTCCTTCTCCTTGCTCAGGTTTCTGCTTAAATGTCTCCTTCTTAGAGAGGATCTTTTTATTTGCTCTATCAAACATTTTTCCTGTGTATACAGTTATCCTCTATCCGTTTATGTGACTTAATTTTTTAATCAACTTTTTTGAGATATATTGTATATATAATAAAACATGCTCCTTTAAAGTCTATCATTCATTGAATTTTGAAAAATGTATACATGTGTGTAAACACCACCACAGTCAACATACAGAACATTTTCATCACCCTAAAAAGTTCCCTTGTGAGCCTTTGCATGCTTAATCTTTTGAAATGCTTTTTACTATAAGTTTCTTGTTTGGATGTTTATCGTCTCACTCTCCTTACAATCAGATTAGCTTCCTGAGAACATAGTGCTTTTCTGTTGTGTTCCTCGTTGTATCTACAACACCTAGAATATAGTGCCTAGATCAGGCACATAGTAGGTGCTCAATAATATTTTGTTGAATGAGTGGGTAAATGAATGAATTGACCCTTCTGAAAAGGGAAATGACCCTTTTCAGAGATCAGCGTGCTCGTACTAGCCAAGGCAAACTCTTCCTGGTTGTCAGGGACCCTGGAAACCAAGCTTGATGAATGAGAACTTAATCTTGTTGAATGCCTATTGTGTACCAGTGGATTTTTTCCTTTATACATTGTTTTGTGGAATCTCTCAACAGTTCTATAGGGAAGATACTATTATCTCTCTTTCAGTGATGAGAAAACTGAGGTTCAGAGAGGTTGAGTGAATTTCCCAAGGTTACACAACTAGTGACAAAAGCAGCTAGGAGGCCAATTAAGGCAAAGTCTGGAAAGCATCCATTGCATTTTACAGTTAGGAAGACCATTTGATGACTCAGTGGAGTGGTGGGGGTGGAAGTCTGACTGCAGTAGGTTGAAGGGTAGATGAGAGCTTAGGAAGTGAATACAACAGGTATGGGTTACATTTTAGAGAATTCTGGCTGAGAGAGGAGTAGAGTTCAAGTAGGTAATGTGGGATGCAAAGTGTAGGTGGAAGGTTTGGTTGACACAGGTGAAAGTTTTTCAGAAAGGCAAATGGGCAAGGGCATTAAGAGGATTGCGTGGGATGACGGATCCCATCTCTTTCAACTTTACAGCCCCTGCATCTGGTACACTGCCTGGCATACAGAAAATGCTCAATTAAAAGTTTGTGGAAAGAAGGGAGGAACGAATGTGAAAGTTAGCTGGGAAGGAACCAGTTGACTGAGAAGAAGTTGGGGAAGGGGGGCTGTGTGTTTCAAAGAACAGGTGTGCTTCGCGTAATAGAGTGTGAGAATTCGAGGATAGGAGGCCATGACCACAGCAGGGGTCGGGGGTGGGTTGGGGGACAGAGTGGTTGAGTGTGAGATTTTAGAGCAGTTTCTGGTGATGATGAGGCCCAGGGTGTGAATGTAGGAGTAGATGGCAAAACTGGAGTGGAAATTAAGGATTGTGGAGATGGGGAGCCAGAGGGATACCTGCAATCCCACGTTTATCACAGCTCTATTTACAATAACCATGCTATGAAACCAACCTAAATGTCCATCATCGGATGAGGGGATATGGAAAATGTGGTATATATACACAATGGAATACTACTCAGCCATAAAAAAGAATGAAANGGACACGGAAAAAGACAGAAAAAAAAAAAAAAAAGAAAGCAGGCACATTTGCAATAGTCACCAAAAGAAAAATAAAATACCTAGGAATAAACTTAACCAAGGGGATGAAAGATCTCCACAATGGGAACTACAAATCACTGCTGAAAGAAGTTAAAGAGGACACCAAAAGATGGAGAGACATTCCTTTTTACGGACTGGAAGAATCAATATAGTGAAAATGTTCATACTACCCAAAGCCGTCTACAGATTCAATGCAATCCTTATCAAAATACCAATGACATTCTTCACGGAAATAGAAAAAGCAATCCTAGCATTTATATGGAAAAACAAAAGACCCCAAATAGCCAAAGCATCCTGGGCAAAAAATGAATAAATAAACAAAGCTGGAGGCATTATACTTCCTGACTTCAAGCTATATTAAAAAGCTATGGTAGCCAAAACAGCATGGTACTGGCATAAAAACATATATGTGGATCAATGGAACAGAACAGATAACCCAGAAATCATCACACATATTTACAGCCAACTGATCTTCAACAAGGGCACCAAGAACACAAAATGGGGAAAGGAGAGCCTCTTCAATAAATGTTGCTGAGAAAACTGGATATCCATGTGTAGAAGAATGAAACTAGATCTGTACCTCTTGCCAAAATATACCAAAATCACCTTGAAATGGATTGAGAACTTAAATATAAGACCTGACACTTTAAAATTCCTTGAAGAAAACATAGAGGAAACACTCCAAGATATAGGACTGGGCAAAGACTTTATGAATAGGACCCCAAAAGCACAGACAACAAAAGAAAAAAATAAACAAATGGGATTATATCAAACTGAAAAGCTTCTATACAGTAAAGGAAATGATCAACAGAATGAACAGACAACTTACAGAATGAGAGAAAATATTTGCAAACTATGCATCTGACAAGGGATTAATATCTAGAATATATGAAGAACTCAAATAACTATATGGCCAAGTAATAATAATAATAATCCAATTTTTAAAATAAGCAAAGGAGCTGAATAGACATTTCTCAAAGGACGATCTACAAATGGCCAACGGGTATATGAAAAAATGTTCAACAGTACTAATCATCAGGGAAATGCAAATCAAAACCACATTGAGATATCATCTCACCCCAGTTAGACTGGCTATTATCAAAAAAGAGAGAATAACAAATGCTGGTGAGGATGTGGAGAAAAGGGAATACTTCTGCACTGTTGGTGAGACTGCAAGTTAATACAACCATCATGGAGAACAGTATGGAGGTTCCTCACACAAATTCAGATAGAACTACCATATGACCCAGGAATCCCTCTACTGGGTATATATCTAAAGGAATGGAAGTCATCATGCCAGAGGGATACCTGCAATCCCACGTTTATCACAGCTCTATTTACAATAACCATGCTATGAAACCAACCTAAATGTCCATCATCGGATGAGGGGATATGGAAAATGTGGTATATATACACAATGGAATACTACTCAGCCATAAAAAAGAATGAAATTCTGCCATTTGCAGCAACATGGATGAGCCTTGAGAAAATTGTGCTAAGTGAAATGACCCAGTTTCAGAAAGAGAAATACCACATGTCCTCAATCATAAGTGGGAGTGAATTCATAAATAAACAAATAAACAATAAAGAGAAAGAAAGAAAGAACACAATAATATGTTGAATTTGTGGAAGGAGTGAAGAAAACTGTGGTTACTAGAGGTGGAAAGGGGAGGGGGGAAGAGGGAGATGGGTCAATGAGAAATTGGTTAATAGACACTAAGAATGATTACATGTTATAATGATGAATAAGCTAACTATCCTGACTGGACCGTTATACACAACTACTGATAGTCAACTTTGTACCCGACAATATGTATAATAAAAAAAATTAAACTACAATATTTCAGAGGAACATATGAATAAAAACACACTACAAAACTTTAATGATACCTTGGACCATGTCCTCAGTTAGGCACTTCATGAATTTACAAACAAGGAGCACACAGATCTCACTGATGTTCTGGTAAAATGAAAACCGATTACAGCACAATGCTTCTCTGATGGCCCTAAATGCATATTGCTAAGTGAAAGCTACCAGTCTGTAAAGTCTACATATTGTATAATTCCAACTATGTGATATTGTGGAAAAGGCAAAACTATTGAGACAGTACGAATAGGTGAGGCACAGCGTACACAGGATTTTTTAAGACAGTGAAACTATTCTATATGATACTGTAGTGGTGGATACATGT
>NW_007735702.1:11520-12611 GCF_000696425.1 Galeopterus variegatus | reverse complement strand
TGAGCGTGGTGCTGACAACACCAAGTCAAGGGTTAAGATCCCCTTACCGGTCATCCCTATAGAAAAAAAAAAAGAGTAAACCCTAATTTGAACTGTAGATTTTAGTTAATAATAATGTTTCTATATTGATTCCTCAACTGTAACAAATGTACCACACAAATGAAAGGAGTTAATAGTAGGAAATCTGGGGCAGAGGAGGAGATATATGGACTCTCTGTACTTTCCATTTAATTTTTATGTAAATCTAAAACTGCTCTTAAAAATAAAGTCAATTAATTAAAAAATATCCAAAATGATGACTATCAAGAGTAGAATGTATGAATAAATTACACTATGCATATGTAGTTATATACTATGCAGTAACTAAAATGAATAAATTTGGAATTTAAGTGTAACCCGCATGGTGGTAACCACACACATACAAAAATAGCTACACAATGTATACAAAAGGAAATGATAAGGGAATTAAAACATTTCACTACAAAAAATCAACTAAACACAAAAGAAGACAGTAACGCAGGAAATGAAGAACAAAAATACTATAAAGCATATAGAAAACAAACAGAAAAATTATAGAAGTAAGTCCCTTATTAGTTGGTAAATAAGACCAAAAGTTGGCTCCTGGAAAAGATGAATAAAATTTACAAACCTTTAGGTAGATTAACTAAGGAAAAAAGAAAAAAAGACTCAAAATCAGAAATAAAAGTGGGACAATACTGCTAATTCTACAGAAATAAAAATGATTGTAAGAGTGTACTATGAAAAATTGTTTGCCAACAAATTGGACAACTTAGACAAAATGAAAATATTCCTAGATATACAAACATACCAAGACTGAATCATAAAGAAACAGAAAATCAGAATAGACCCATAACTGGTAAAGAGATCAAATTTGCAATCAGAAACCTCTAGACAAAGAGAGGACCTGATGGCTTCACTGGTGAATTTTACCAAACATTTAAAGAGGATCTACCAGTCCTTTTCAAACTCTTCTAAAAAATTAAAGAGAACATTTCTAAACTCCTTCTATGAGGTCAGCATTATTCTTATATCAAAGCCAGACAAAGACACTAGATGATAAGAAAACTACA
>NW_007735702.1:9223-10388 GCF_000696425.1 Galeopterus variegatus | reverse complement strand
ATATATCGTCAGATGATTTTTTGACGAGGGTGCCATTCAATGGGGAAAGGAGAGGCTTTTCCATAAATGATGCAAGAAAAATTCAATCTCCATATGCAAAACAACAAAATTAGACCCTTGCCTTACACCATATACAAAAACCTAACTCAAAAGGGACCAAAGACCTAAACATAAGAGCAAAACTGTAAAACTCTTAGAAATAAGTAAGAGAAAAACTTCATAACATTGGATATGGCAATGATATCTTGGCAATAAAATCAAAACCACAAGCAACAAAAGGAAGAATAGAAAAACTGGACTTTGTTAAAATGAAAAAGCTTTGTGCATCAAAGAGCACTATCAATAGAGTAAAAAGGCAACCCACAGAATAAGAGAATATTTTGTAAATTGTGTATCAGATAAGGAATTAATATCCATAATATATAAAGCACTCCTACAACTCAAAAACAAAAAACTAAAACAACTCAATTCAAAAATGGTCAAAGGACTAGAATAGACATTTTTCCAAAAAAGATATACAAATGACCACTTAGATGCTCAACATCACTAATCATTAGGAAAATGAAAATCAAAACCACAATAACATACCACTTCATACCCATTAGGATAACTATTATTTAATAGAACATTTGTTATAGAAGATAACAAGTGTTGACTAGGATGTGGAAAAACTGGAACTCTTGTGTATGGCTAATGGGAATGTAAAATGGTGCAACCTCTATGTAAAACAGTATAGCAGTTTATCAAAAAGTTAAAAATAGAATTACCATATGATCCAGCAATTCCACTTCTGGTTATATACCCAAAAGAAATGAAAGCAGAAAGATAAAAAATATATATGTATATATACTTATACATATATAAAAATATATATTTATACATTTATGTGTGTATGTATGTATGTGTAATGTATATGTATGCATATAAATATAAATATATGTAAGTCCAAGTTTATAGCAACATTATTCACAATAGCCAAAAGATGGAAGCAATCCAAGTGTCTATCCATGGATGAATCAAAATCAAAATGTGGTTTATTCATACAATGAAATATTATTCAGCCTTAAAAAGGAAAAAAATTATGACACATGCTACAACATAAACGAACCTTGAAGACATTATGGTAAGTGAAATAAACTAGTCACAAAAGAACAACCACTGCATA
>NW_007735702.1:5761-7922 GCF_000696425.1 Galeopterus variegatus | reverse complement strand
AGGGATCCAGAAATGGGTAAATCTCAAAATATACTGTGAATTTCTCCAAATAATTGGTGGATCTTTGAACTACATATATGTGGGACACCCCATTCTAAAAACAGAAGTTGGAAGAGGAAAGAACTGAGTGAGAATTTCAGCTGTGCTCACTGTAGGGGAAATAAATTTTGGAGTTTAAGTCCAGCCAAGCTAACTTCCTGCTAGAAAAAAATAACAACACTCTTCAGAGGAATACAACAGAATCCAGAGTCTCTATAAATATCATTCATAGCTTTTAGTGCACAATTTTTAAAATCTTAAGATGTGTGAAGAAACAAAAAAATGTAATCCATATACAAGACAAGAAGCAGGCAATAGAAACTATCCCAAAGATTTTCAAGATGTTGCAATAAGCAAACACTTGAAAGCAGCCATTATAAATATGTTCATAGGAATAGAGGAAAATAGTCTCAGAATGAATGAACAGATGTGGAAACTCAATAAAAAATAGAATTATAAAAAACAAATAGAAAGATAATGAAATGAAAAAAAATACTTTTGAGTGTATCAACAGATAAGAAACAGTAGAAGAAAGAAACTTGAAGACACAACAATAGAAGTTATCCAATCTGAAAATAGGAGTGAAAAAAGTTTGAAGAAAAAAGAACAGAGCTTTAGTGATCTGTGGAATGATTAAGTTCCAGAAGGAGAGGGAAGAGACAAAAAAATTAAATGACAAGGAAAAATAAATCAATAAGTGCCTTAGTCTGTTTCCTACTGTTATCACAGAATACTACAAGCTGGGTAATTTATTTTTAAAAGAAACTTATTTCCCACAGTTTTGGAGGCTAAGAAGTCCAAGAGCATTGCACTGGCATCTGATGAGGGCCTTTGTGCTGTGTCATCCCATGGCAGAAGGCAGAAGGGCAAGAGAGCACACAAGAAAGAGAGAGGATGGAGGCCGAACTTAATGCTTTTATCAGCAGCCCACTCCCATGATAACTAACTCATTCCCACGATAATGGCATTACTTCATTTATGAAGGGAGAGCCCTGAAGACCTAATCACATCTTAAAGATTCCACCTTTTAATATCATTACAATGGCAGTTAAATTTCAACATGAATTTTGGAGGAGACATTTAAACCACAGCAGTAACTAATAGGTGAAACTTCCAAAATTTGGTAGAAAACCTAAACTTTTAGACCCAAAAAGTTCAACAAACCCCCCAAAGAAATACAAATAGAGCCATACCTAAGCATGTCATAGTCAAACTGATAAAATTCAAAGACAAAAAGAAAATCTTGGAAGCAGCCAGCGAAAAATAATACAGGGGGAAACAATATGAATGATGGATGACATATCATCAAAAACTAGGGTAAACTGACAATAGAATTACATCTTTCAAGTGCAGAAAGAAAAACCAAATGTCAATACAAGATTCTATACTCATCAGAACTCTTTTATAAATATGAGGCAGAAGCAACAGAGACATACCATATGCCTATTAGAATGAGTAAACAATTATACATATATAATATAAAATTTGTTAGGAACAAACAATTGATTTGAACAATATGGATTAATCTTAAATGCATTTCTCTAAGTCAAGGAAGTCAGATTCAAAAGGCTATGTATTATATAATTCTATTTATGTGACATTTTGGAAAGGGCACAATTATAGGGATGGAAAGTGATCAGTGGTTGCCAAAGAATGGCGGGGGAGGGGTTGATTATAAAGGGGCAGCATGAGAGAATTTTGGGAGTGATGAACAGTTTGAATGTTATGTGGATGTGGACACATAACTCTATACAATTCTCAAAGCCCACAGAACTGTGCACCTCAAGAAATAAATTTTATTTTACTCTGTGCAAATTCTAAAATCAACAAGGATGCTGGGAGGCTCAGAAGGAATACACACAGTGGCAAATGAATCTAATTGTATTACAAATTTATGACTTACCCACATTGAAGAAGGTGGGGATGAAAGGTCCTAAGTCGGGCCGGCCCGGTGGCGCACTCGGTAGAGTGCGGCACTTGGGAGCATGGCGGTGCTCCTGCCAAGGGTTCGGATCCCATATAGAGACTGGTCCACTCACTGGTTGAGCACAATGTGGGCGAGACACCGAGGGTTGCGATCCCGTTGCCGGTCACAGTACGGGCGCGACACCGAGGGTTGCGA
>NW_007735702.1:3562-5065 GCF_000696425.1 Galeopterus variegatus | reverse complement strand
TAAGTATATTGCAAATTAGAGCTCAGTTTCTCGTTGTAGGTAAAAAACAAAAGTTATAAATAAGCAAAGAGAGAGTGCTAAAATGAAACGTGTGGTGCTGAATTGGACTTGGGAATATCATTATGAACCTATGTCTTTTAATATATCTGTCCATATACATAGATGATAGATAGATAAATGATAGATAGATAGAGATGATAGATAGATAGATAGATAGATAGATAGATAGATAGATAGATAGGTAGACAGACAGACAGACAGACAGACAGACAGGTACGTGTGCATACCTGAGTTTGTATTCATACACATGTTTCCAAACTCTGTCTGCTGAGAGGGCCTAGAAGCTGTGACACCCCAGTATGAATGAACACACCTGGCATCCAGATCTTGGTTTCTAAATACCATTCTCCAATAAAAAGAACCAGGGCTTCTTGGAAAATGACTAATTCTAGGGCTAGGAATGGAAAATACAAGGTAAGCCTGAAATATTGCCTAGTGTCAGTAAGTAAGAAAGTGCTTCTTAAAAAACCCAAAAGGATGGGGACACATCAAAAGGAGCCAGCCTGTAAGAGCTCCCAGTGGCCCAAGCTGGGACAATGTGAGCAACAAAATAAATTATGAGAGCATTGAATTATAACCCACATAACAAACTAAATATTCATGAGTTCATACTGATATAGAAAAGATTATATAAGAAGGAGGAAAGGAAGGGAGAAAGGAAGGAAGGACAAATCTTTCTTACAGAATTCCAAACAGTAAATGCAGAAGGATAGCACAAATAGAAAATCACCACTAGAGCACCACAGTAAATAATTACTTTAAGCAAGATTCACAAATAAATGCAAAAATTGTGGGTGAAACTTAAAGAAACATATATTTTGCACAGCCTCAAAGTATCTCCCTCCAAATATTTATTAATTCCTGTTTTCTCCTAGTTTCTTTAGAAGGCCTATGACTATTTAAAGCAAAAATTATAATACCATATTGTTGGGTTTATAACATATTTAGATGTAAAATTTATGGCAACAATAGCACAAAGGATAGAAGGAGATAAGTGGTTCTGCTCTGGAGCAAGCTTTTTATATTTTACATTTATTAAAATAGTACAATAATAACTCTAAGTAGATTGTGATAATGTTAATGATTCACATTGTAGTCCCTGGAGCAATGACTAAAAACCTACGAAAGGTGCCACTTCAACACTAATACAGGAACGAAACAGAATACAAAGTGTTTGTACAAGAATTTTCATAGTGGGCCGGCCCGGTGGTGCACTGCTACAGTGTGCCGCTTGACGCACTGCTACAGTGCACCGCTTGGGAAGTGCGGCGGTGCTCCCGCCAAGGGTTCGGATCCCATATACAGACTGGCCGCTCACTGGCTGAGCGAGGAGCGGGGGCAACACCGAGGGTTGCGATCCCGTTGCCGGTCCCGGTCTGGTATGGGCGCGACACTGAGGGTTGCAATCCGTTGCCGGGCACGAAAAAAAGACAAAAGACAAAA
>NW_007735702.1:1743-2562 GCF_000696425.1 Galeopterus variegatus | reverse complement strand
ATCCGTTGCCGGGCACGAAAAAAAGACAAAAAGACAAAAAAAAAAAAGAATTTTCATAGACCCTTTAGTTATAAGAGCCCAAACCAGGAAATAACCCAAATTGCCATCAATAGGAAAATGGACTTAAAAACTTATGGTGCATTCACACAACATAATACTACTCAGTAACACAAAGAAACAAACTACTGAAATACACACTGTGGATGAATCTCATGAACATTATGCTGAGGCGACTGGACGTGATCACAACAGTAGTTCCTCTGAGGGAGAAAAAAACTGCCTGGAACAAAATATGAGGCAGTTTTCCAGCAAAAATGAAAATATTCTGTTCTTAAAAGGGGAAAAGTTTATATTGTTGTATTTATTAGTTAAAACTGTCAGAGCCTGGTGTTATAACACCAAGGTCAACGGTTTGGATCCCTGTACTGGCCAACCGCCAAAAAGAAAAAAAAATAGATTTGTGTCTTTCAATGTACGTGTATCTTACCTCATGAAAAAAGGAAAAGAAAAAGAACTTGAACAATAACTACGTGAAGGAGTAGGGAATGTGTTGAGGTATAAATGAAACTAAAATGGCACATGACTATTGTGCCCTGATTTTTTCTCCCTCAATAAGCCTGGAGGGAAAAAATGCCATCACTGCCCAGAAATGTCCACGTTTTGGAATCCCTGTTACTGAGTCAATGACAACCTCATTTAGTAATAAATCTCAACTCTGAGCAGGCCAATATATTTGCTTCCCAGCATTAGATGGATCATGATAAAACAGAAGCCACCGCACTGTCTTTGACACATGCGGAGCTCCAGGCTGGACGAGGC
>NW_007735702.1:0-363 GCF_000696425.1 Galeopterus variegatus | reverse complement strand
CTTGCCCCCTTCCTAGGAGGAGGAACGTAGGCTGTGCACGGCACGGCAGGAGGAAAACAGCTCAGCATGGGACAGGAGTGGCACCACACAGGTCCCGGTGGACCAACCCGTTGACATAGGTTCCTGCTGTCTTCTGTGGACCTTTGCAAGGAGACAAGTCTCAGTCATCATTTTGAGTAAATATAAATATGAAAAGACAAATTATGGTTTGAGTTTCCTTTTGGGTCACGCATATGTGTGAAATATACTGTATTTGAACAGAATTTGTTAGCCCTGGAGGTGTCAATATTTTCCTCCACAAAACAAGTGTTTTGCTGGATTGAAAAATGTCACGTGTTCACCCCAGAAACTCCCTTCTCATGA
>NW_007735701.1:74174-74409 GCF_000696425.1 Galeopterus variegatus | reverse complement strand
TGAATAGGAGTGGTGAGAGTGGGCATCCTTGTCTGGTTCCTGTTCTTAAAGGAAAAGCTATTAGCTTTTCCCCATTCAGGATGATGTTGGTGGTGGGTTTATCATATATGGCTTTAATTATGTTGAGATACTTTCCATCTATACTACAACAATGTTTTTCAACCTATGCTGTCATGTATATGTGTACATCACAACTTTTCTATTTTGTTGTGATAAGATACACATGACAAAGTTG
>NW_007735701.1:53051-72915 GCF_000696425.1 Galeopterus variegatus | reverse complement strand
GATGAGTGGATACGGAAAATGTGGTACGTCTACACAATGGAATACTACTCAGCTATAAAAAAGAATGAAATACTACCATTCGCAGCAACATGGAAAGACTTAGAAAACATTATATTAAGTGAAATAAGTCAGGCACAGAAAGAGAAATACCACATGTTCTCACCTATTTGTGTGAGCTAAAAATAAATAAATACACAAACAAACGGGGGGCGGGGAAGAAGACACAACAATCACAATTCCTTGAACTTGTTAAGACAAGTGAACAGATATGATGTTGATAGGTGGGAGGGGCGAGAGGTGGAGGGAGGGAGGAATTGGTAAAGGGACACGAAAATCAACTACATTGTATACTGATAAAATAAAATTTAAAAAACAAGAAACTTTGGAGAGAATTCCTTCAGCGTTTTCCTGTGTGTTCAGAGGATTTTCACACAACCTGCGCCCGATGCCTGGGGCTTGAGGGGACCAGGTGTTGTCTGATCTTCTTCACTTGCTGATGAGCACAGTGCCCTGAGGAGAGAGTGTGAGAATCAGAGGAAGCGGGAGGCAGGGCAAGGTCCTCCCAGCCGGGGTTATCTGCGGGTGAGAGCTGTGAGCTCCTGAAAGCTCGTCTTGTGCCTCTGAACCGCTTCTTCCACCATCCAACTAGCGGACGTAAGGCAGGGGCAGTGAGAATACCTGATACAAGGGTACTGGGGAGGCAGTGGGGGGTTTCATGGGGCCAGGGCCATGGCTCAGCCTAAATCTGTGGCCAATTCACAAGTAAGGATTAACCAACTGTAGAATTAGCCCTTGACACTGCAGAACTGCCTCGGGCAAGGAAGATGAAAGGCAGAGGAGAGAGAGGACTTGTTTTTTCTTCTGCATGCCTCAGTGGGTGGAAATGGATAAGAAAACGGTGACCTACTAGGAAGTCAGTGGGATGGCAGGCCAGGAGGCTTCAGCCTCAAGGTGGGGGCCGGTTCTGCCAAGGGCTTAGTACTTTATTTGCTGTCAAACCAGTTCAGGTGCATTAGTGACTCCTAGATGTTAAGTACCTGCTAATTACTAACAGCCCACAAAGGCCTCTGCTGGGGGATTGGCGCTGGGGCTGTGAGCGCTGGGTCCTAGGAGAGAGGGGAGTCAGCCACAGGCTGACATGGGAATCCTGCAAAGAAATAGCACCCTGGTGAGTGAGGCGACCTGCACCATCAGGACTAGTGTGGTGAGGGTTCAAATCCCAGATCTGACATCTGCTAGCTGTGTGCTCTTGGGCAAGTCATTTCTCTCTGAAGCTGGTTCTGATCTCTGATGTGGGCCAATATCTTACAGAGTTATTGTGGCCTTAAGTGAGATGGTCCATGTAGAGCTCAGCACAGAGCTGGCTTGTTGCAATACTCAACGACTGACTGAACAGTGTGTTTGAGGAAGTTGCAATAGAGTAGTAAATCTGGTGCTTCTGAGTGCCTGTCCAGTCCTGCCTCAGTTTCCCTAGTGACCTCCGTTAGATATACTGACTGCCATACTAGAGGCCAGTCTTACCCTGGGGCCTTAGCCCACCCTAGCTCTGTATCTTGGTCCCACCAGTCTGGAAAATGCTGGAATAAAATATTTTCTGACCAGTAGGCCAAATGCCCAGGGCACTAGAGAAGTCTGCTGTGTGGTGGGGTGGGGAGAGCGCAGGTAAAGGGAAGGAGACATCTGAGTCTGGTGGGGCTTCTTGGAAAAGGTGAGCTCTGAGTGTTGGTCTGAATCTCCAAGGTCTACTCCCATGGCAGCTCTTAATGAAAGGTCCTGATGAAGGCGGGAGGAAGAGCAGCAATGGTACAGGGTTTCACCATCTCCCTTACCTTCCTCTCCACTCCAGGCTCTCACTTGGTCCTGAAAATAGCCCTGCAAGGTGAGTTGTACAGAAAGGAGAAGGAATTTGTTGTTCAAAGGAGAAGTGGCTCCTGCTCCTCTGGAGGCTTCATGGTTCAACTCTTCATGGTTCAATTCTTCCTCTATCAGCCACTGGGCATCCTTCCAACAGGTTCCTTTATGGCTTAAGTTAGGGTAGCTCCTGTGGCTTGACACACAAATGTTAACTGATAACCAGGAGTGGAAACTAATGTGACTATGCCAAAAGAATCCTTTCTACTGGTAGCAATAGGGCTGGGATTGCCAAAACCGAACCCAGAGATGGGCACTGCTGTTGATGAATTATGTTGTCTCACCAGACCTCATGTGAAGAAAAGGACATCAGATGGGATCAACTAAGAGTAGGAGCAATGCTTGGAGGGTCTGTTGGGATTTGGGAAATGTCACAGCTACACTGACTGCCATGTTTTGGGCCATTTATTGGTACCAGCCTTGAGTAGCCCTTGGAGCATGGAAAAGTTCTTGCATTAGTTTCCCATTGCTGCTGTATCAAATTACCATAAACTTAGTCACTTAAAACCACTTGTATTTATTATCTTACAGCTCTGTATGTCAGAAATCTAACCTTGGTTTCACTGGACTAAAATCAAAGTGTTGGCAGAGCTATGTTCCTTTCTAAAGGCTTTAAGGGATAATACATTTTCTTGCCTTTTTCCAGCTTCTAGAAACTTCCACATTCCGTGGCTTGTGGCTCCCTTTCATCTTCAAAGCCAGCAATGGCCAGTTGAGTCTTTCTCATACTACATTACTCTGCCTCTCCTTGTCTGCCTCTCTCTTCCACATTTAAGGACGCTTGTGATTATCCCACCCGGATAAACTTCCTATTTTAAGGTCAGCTGATTGGCAATCTTAACTCTATCTGCTACCTCAATGCCCCTTTGCCATGTAACTAACATAGCCACAGGTTCTGGGGATTAGGATGTGGATATCTTGGGGGATGGGCGAGGATGGGGGGCATTAATCTCCCTATCACAGCCCTCCAGCTGTTCGAGGCTGCAGTTCAAGTTAATTTGTCCCTTGGTCTTTTAAGAAAATAAAGTCCATATGTTTAAAATGTCTATGGCAAATTGGGATACTCTATGGCTCACAGAATGAGTCCTGATTGGAAAAATCACAGTGGGGCCTTTTAAATGTTGGACTGTTAGCAAATAAGTAAATTTCTTTTGAGAAATAGATACTGCCTTGCTGCTTGCTGGACACTGAATATCTAATCAGGGAACATAGGTAACCATGCAACCTGAGCTGTCTAAGGGTTATCAGTTCAGCTGCAAAGTTAGGTTTTCCTAACACCACTCCGTCAAGGAGAAGTGATATATATGGGAACAGAGCTGCTCACATAGGTCTTGGATAAGGTACCCATGGAGGCCTGGATAGAGGGTGTGAATGGGTTTAACAATATGGGTCAATGTTGTTCTGGAGATCACCACTGCTGAGTCTAATTTGTCAGCAACAGCAAGTGGCTTTATGCTTCTGGTTGTTAAGAACTCTGAAAGGTCTGAGCTCTTACCTGGTCTGCAAGCTAACTATTCAGTTTGCTACAGTTTCATGGATGCTAGCAGAAGACATGAGACTCCTGATCAGAGAAAAAAGACTATTACTCACAGCAGGCAGCATGAGCTTCATGTTTCCATTGGCTCCCCTGAACCCCAAGTTCCACGGTGTGATGCACTGTGGCGCGGTTGGATGCTGCATGTGCAGAAAAACATTCTCTTCACTATATTGGAAAGCAATCAAATCTGCCCTCTTCCCTGGAGGGAAACACTATATCTTGCAAGGCTGTCTGCTATACAAACACCCTTGAAAAGATAGTCTGGCACAAAAGCTGTCAATGCCTCTGCTCAGAAGACCTGCAGAAACATGAGAGACCCGTGGAAGACTGTCTCCCAGCACCGCTATGGTAATAATAATAGTGGTGTGTAATGCCTTTAAAATCCAATAGTGCCAGCCAGGCACTGTTCTTAGTGGTTCACACACATTAACTCACTTTATCCTTAGTAGATTCTATTATTATTCCCATTTAACAGATGAAAAAATGAAGGCATGGAGAAGTGGACCCACAAATGGCAGATCTGGGAGCACCAGAGCCCAGGCTGTGTACTATACCACATTCTGGGGGGATAAGCTAGCCATTTAGGAGCAGCCTAATTACCTACAGGGCTGTCTTCATTGTGGGAGGGGCCATAGTGTGACCTCCCAATATATACAGCTATATGCCATTTGGGTTTGTTCTTCCCCACCTGCCATGCCCCAGCCAGCACCACTGCTCATGGACTTACCTAGGGGCTTTTATAGCCCATGTCAAGTCACACAGCATTATCTTTTATTTAAAAAGTCACATTACAGTAAAAGAAGGGGAGCAATTGACTGGTGCCCGTGAGTCTGGCTGGTTTTTTATTGTACCCCACATTCAACAAGTAGTTGCCTTTAAAAACATTTGAGTGGTCTATTAAAAAGTCAGCTAGAGTGACAGTCCCAGCTGGAGACAACAGCTTATAACCTTCAGGTGCTGTCTTGTGGGATGTAGAATATGTGCTGAACCAATGCCCAATATATGTGGAGAAGGGGTGCTCGCACCAAAGGGGCACCTCCATAACATGCCCTCGCTTTCCTCATGTATGTTTACAGGTTTTAGTAGCTGAGGGAGAAATGCTTCCAAAGATCACAATCAAATTCCATCAAATTGGAACCCAATATTGTCCCCTGTCTATATTTTAGTTCCTCAAATCATTAGAGGGGGATTTAGTGTCTCCTAAGTCGATTGCTCTGGAGGAGGAGGAACTCAGGGGTTCTGCTTCACAAAGAGAGCTGGGATGGAAAATCTCCCCCTTCTGCCACCATATCCAGGGAAAAAAGTTAATGGGTGATGCAGGCAGATGAGCAAGAGAGATGACACCCAAGGGTACAACATCTTCATTTATTTACCAGGTAAAGAGCCCTGGTCACCTATGGTGCTATAGAGAGGAGAATTAGGAAGGGTTAATACAGGCGAGAACGTCGTAAATGTGAGCTTCACCATGTGACTAAAGGCAGAAATGAAGGCTATAGACATTACTCATATTTCTTTCTTGTGTGTTAATAATTTTTGAAAAAGTATATTTTCTCTTCTCTTTAGTATTTTTAAGATATATGAATGGTAGTTAAAATTACTATTGGGTTCCCATATGACAGAGTATTAAGACAGAAGAATCAGGATAGAATCGGTGAAAGAAAGGACATTTTCCAGAGATCCTAGACTTTAAAGCTGGACATGGGTTTGGGTTGTTACCTTTCGCAGAAGGAAGGAGGGAGGGGTTGTGTTTTTGGTCATCTGGGAAGTGGTTATCTCACCTAAAGCTCTTACTTGTGGCGTGTATGTGTGCATGTGTGTAAGCTCAGGCAGAATGTAGGGAATATCTGGTTATGGCTTACCCAGTATTCTCCCTTCTGTCAACAGCGTATCATGGTTTTGGGGGAAATTGCCCCTTCACAAGTCTACATGGTCACGGGGGAGCTACCAATGACAGTCCAGGACAGTAACCGACCTTCTGCACCTCCATGCTCAGTGGTCTGAAGACCAAGATGCAATGTTTTCTGGGGGCTCCAAGTGGCTGTGGTCCAGAGGACAGGTTGTCCACCAAGGCCAGAGAGAAAGGCCCACTTCCCAGACCATGGATGCAGTTGGAGTCCAGCAACTCATTTAGAGGCATCCAGCTTGGACTAAGCGTGATTTAGTTGGGTGAAACATTCTGCATTAATGTTTTATGCAGTTCATAGTCCCCTTCAAGAAATTAAGACAATTAACCTTTTGTGAATCAAAATAACAGGTGAAGATCAGCTTCATTCCCTGATCATTATTTTATTTTTTATTTATTTTATTTTAACTTCTCAGTATACAGTGTAGTTGATTTTCATGTCCCTTTACCCATTCCTCTTTCCCTTCCCCTAATCCCCCCACCCCCATCTATATCATATCTGTTCACTTATCTTAACAAGTTCAAGGAATTGTTGTGATTGTTGTTTCTTCTTCCCACCCCTACTGTTTGTTTGTTTATAGCTCCCACAAATAAGTGAGAACATGTGGTATTTCTCTTTCTGTGCCTGACTTGTTTCACTTAATATAATTTTCTCTAAGTCCATCCATGTTGCCACGAATGGAAGTATTTCATTCTTTTTTATAGCAGAGTAGTATTCCAGTGTGCAGATATACCAAAGTTTTCTTATCCACTCATCTGAGGATGGACATTTGGGCTGGTTCCAGCTCTTGGCTATTGTAAATAGAGCTGCAATAAACATGGGAGTACAGGTATCCCTTCAGCATGATGATTTCCATTCCTCTGGGCATATTCCCAGCACTGGAATAGTTGGGTTGTATGGTAGGTCTAACTGTAATTGTTGAGGAACCTCCATACCATTTTCCATAAAGGCTGCAACATTTTGCAGTTCCAGCAACAGTGTATGAGAGTTCCTTTTTCTCCGCAACCTCACCAGGATTTATCATTCTCAGTTTTGGGGATATTAGCCATCCTAACTGGAGTGAGATGGTATCTCAAAGTGGTTTTGATTTGCATTTCCCAAATGCTGAGTGAAGTTGAGCATTTTTTCATGTGTCTGTTGGCCATTCGTATATCTTCCTTTGAGAAATGCCTATTCAGCTCCTTTGCCCATTTTTTAATTGGGTTGTTTGTTTTTTTGCTGTAAAGTTGTTTGAGTTCCTTGTATATTCTGGATATTAATCCTTTGTCAGATGTATATTTTGTGAATATTTTCTTTCACTCTGTTGGTTGTCTTTTCACTCTGTTAATTGCTTCTTTTGCTGTGCAAAAGCTTTTTAGTTGGATATGATCCCATTTGTTTATTTTTCTTTAGTTGTCTGTGCTTTTGGGGTCATATTCATGAAGTCCATACCAAATCCTACTTCTTGGAGTGTTTCCCCTATGTTTTCTTTAAGGAGTTTTATTGTTTCAGGATGTACATTTTAATTCTTTAATCCATTTTGAGTTGATTTTGGTATATGGTGAGAGGTATGGGTCTAGTTTCATTCTCCTATATATGAATATCCAGTTTTCCCAGCACTATTTGCTGAAGGGGCAGTCTCTTCCCCAGTGTGTAGACTTGGTGCCTTTGTCAAAGATCAGATGGCTGTAGGTGTGTGGGTTGATTTCTGGATTCTCTATCCTATTCCATTCATCTGTATGCCTGTTTTTATGCCAGTACCATGCTGTTTTGGTTATTATAGCTTTGTAGTAAATATTAGAAAATTCCTCCTGATCAGTGTGTCTGTTTTTATGCCAGTACCATGCTGTTTTGGTTATTATAGCTTTGTAGTAAATATTAGAAAATTCCTCTGGAAATTATATTAAGTGAAACAAGTCAGGAACAGAAAGAGAAATACCAAATGTTCTCATTTATTTGTGGGAGCTATAAATAAATAAATAAACACACAAGTAAATAAAGGGTCGATGGAGAAGAAGACACAATGATCAAAAAAATTCCTTGAATTTGTTAAGACAGGTGAACAGATATGATGTGGGGGATGGAGGGGGGAAGAGGAATGGGTAAAGGGTCACAAAAATCAACTACAATGTGTATTGAGAATTTAAAATTTAAAAAAAGAAAATTTCTCAAGAAATGTACTTTTAATCACTATGTAAAACAGTATAGTGTTTCCTCAAAAAATTTAAAATAGAATTACCATATAATCCACCAATTCCACTTCTGGGTATATATCCAAAAGAATCGATAGCAGGGTCTCAAAGAGATATTTACACACCCACATTCATGGCAGCATTATTCACAATAGCGCAAGGTGGAAGTAACCCAAGTGTCTATTGACGGGTGAATGGCTAAACAGAATGTGATACATACATACATTGGAATATTATACAGCCACAAAAAAGAAGGGAATTCTGACACATGCTACAACGTGAATGAAACTTGAGGACGTCGTGCTAAGTGAAGTAAAGCCAGTCGCAATAGGACAAATACTATATGATGCCACTTATACGAGGCACCTAGAGTAGTCAGATTCACAGAGACAGAAAGTAGAATGGTGGTTGCCATGGGATGCGGGCAGGGAGGAATGGGAGTTGGTATTGGATGGGTGCAGAGTCTCAGTTTTGCAAGATAAAAAGAGTTCTGGAGAAGGATGGTGGTGATGGTTGCTCAACATGTGGATGGATTTAATGCCACTATACACTTAAAAATGGCTAAGATGGTAAATTTTATGTTATGTGTAGTTCTCCAGAATTTAAAAAAATAAAAGAAATGCACTTTTCATCATTTTCAAAGGTCTACAGTACTATAGATAGAAAGTTTTTAAAGGATAGAAGGACCTACACTAAGGAACAGATTTTCTAAAAAATTGTGATTGGCATGATGTTTTAAAATTGATGCTGCTCAGTTGGCTTTAAATACCTTATTAAATCTGAGAATCGGGCTTAAGTTCTGATCCTGTTCAGTGAAGCTGATCTTTGCAGAGAACATCAGGCCATGCTGTGCTCTGTTTCTGCCCCAGAGCCACACACGCTGATCCCTCAGCCTGCCCACAAACATAATGCTGGATTCTTGGATCTTCAGGAGTTTCTGCTTGAGAGGTGGCCTTAGGGGACTGGGTGGCACCATTCTATTTAACAGGGCAACACATTCTAAGCTCCTCTGCTCTCCAGGGCATGGTGAGGGTAGACTGCAGGCCATCTGCCCTTTCACCTGATCATGTTCACATGGGCACTGTTGAAAGTGTCTGAAAGTCACTCTGAGCAGCAATATCCCTCCCCTTACAGGGTTTCAGGGTTTTCCTCTCACCCCCAGGGTAGACCCCCAATGGGCTATTGTGGAAGCTGGATTTGGAATGGTCCTGTGGAAGGACCAACCCAGCTAGTAGCTTGCTGATTGACCATGCCAAGTCCTTTATCCACTGTGTGTCTTGTCTTTCTGTCTGTAAAACTGGGGAGAGCAATGAATCTAGCCTTTTGTGAACCAGAATAGGGGCAGTGTGGGGGAGGGGAGAGGATGCAGAGTGGGAAAAAGTGGAAGCAGAATTAGATATAATGAATATGAATCTTATTTTACAAACACAGGAGTAATTTGAAGTACCCTCATTTTGCATTTCTTAGTTTTACTTTAAGTTGACTTAAGTCTTACCAAGTCCACATCTTACCATGATGGTGGGAAATTTGTCCTCATTCATAAATTGGTTCCTCATACTCCACATTTCTTGGGCTCCGTGAACATTTTGGGAGTCTCTGGGGTACCTGGAAAATAAAGCTAGGTATTTAATTTCTAGGTCATTTGGGAATTGTTACCGATATCCTCATTATTCAATGTGGTCCCTGGAAGTCCAGCAGCTTTCTGATTCCTTTCCAGGGCATGAGAATTTTTCCTGTGGCTGGAAAATTTTAGAGTCCAGCCTTGCAAGGATGCCATGAAGGAGGGGGGGTTGAGGGGAAGTCCTTCCTGGGACACCCCTAGCAAATGGGCACAGCTTCCAGCTACTCCAGGACCTTCTGTGTTTCCCTGTTTCCAGTCTAGTGGAAATCAGTCTCTAGCCTCTTGCCCTGCTCCAAAGCTATTCCTTCCTTCCCTCTCAGGGATATCAAGCGTAATATCATCAAAGAGTTTAGGTTTTTACAAAAGTCTAGAAAAAACGTTTGACTTTCAGGCAGTTTCTGCATTCTGCCTTGCAAAAAAATTCCTAAAGTAAGGAATTGTGAAAAACTGGATTATGGGCCTAAAATAGGAATAGGAAGAAATACAGAGAGATGACACAAATTCATATCTCAGACAAGTTTTTTCCAATCTGCATGAGCTCTTAACAGATCATGATCAGCATAGAAAAGAGAGTAGTATAGAAAATATCAGAGCATCTCCCATGTAGGAAGGGTATGGGTTGTTCAATAGATTTAGACGAGTGTTCTAAGCTAAATATAAAATGTATTGCTTCCTGTGGGTCATAGCTGAAAAAATTTAAACTACAGTATCCTGCCAGAGATGGGAGGTGGACAGGCATCCGTATGAAAAACAGAACTCACAGGTGAATCCAATGTGCAGCTAAGGCTGAAAACCACTGGTTTAGAGACCAGATTGGAGGCAAAGGACCAAAATATTGATATTTTTAGCTTGTCTAAAGCCATTAACTAAAAAAAAAAAAAAGATTCTATATTGGAGGTGGAGGGAGAAGTGGTGGTGTCAGGGGGTGTGGGGGAGAAGATACTGAGATCAGAGGAGGGAATACTAAATCCCAGCCCTGTGTAAATGAGCAGAAAGCATGGATCTCCCTCTAAATACTGGGCAGCTGCACTGGCTGCTGACCAGGGGAGGAGCAATCAGGGGAAGCTTTGACCTCCCTCCGAGCAGATGCAACAGTCAGCCAAGTGCAGCCCCAGGACAGGTCTCACATGTGTTTTAGCTGCAGGTGGAAATGCTGAATTCAGGGTTCAAATTTCTCTCCTTGGCTTTGGCAACCTAAATTTTGGACATTTGAAACAGCCATGCTCGCTGTGATTTGTTCCCACCGCTCACCTGGAAGCTTATCTTTGCTCCTGTATTGATTTCCCTCAGTCAGCTCATCATGAAGATGGATGCTTTGGGGCATCCAGCTCTGGGTGTTCTTTGCAGAAGATGTTCTGCCTGGTGACACCTGATGGCTCCCTGAAGGGGCTGTATCTGGTTCAGATAAGATAAGAGGCTTCCTGATTCAGCACAGGAACAGGAGACAAAGCAACAGCAAGCCTTGGCTGTAATTAGTGGGAAGGAGCTGGGGGTGGGAGTGAAACTGATTCACTTGAAAAAAAGAAATGATTATTTCTGAAGTTAAGTTTGAACTTGCTGATGTGTTCATAACTGGTGGCGTTGAGATACTAGGAATAGACAGACTGTTCACTCTTTGCAGAAGCTCAGTTCTCCGGGATTCAGTAAAAGTTCACTTTCTGAAAGCAGACCCGTTGTAGTAACAGTCATTGCTGTGTCCTTTAGGGTTCTTTTCACTTTGAGTGACAGAAAACCCAGACTAAATTCATTAAACAGACAAAACTTTATTGCCATATAACTGCAGTGTCTAGAGTAAACATTGACATAGGCTGGTCCTGTGGAGGGGTCTCAGCTCAGGGTTTCTCAGATGGTCTCCATGATGGAGCTTGAGCAACCTGCACAGAGGCTGCAGTTGTTAAAAGCACAGGCTTTGGGTCTCAGTTTCAAATCCTGCCTTTGCCACTCATGAGCTGGCTAACATGGGCACGTATTTTAGTTGTGTTGACCCCAATTGTGTTGTCTGTAAAATAGGGATGGTTGTGTTGAGAGGATACATGAGAAGTGGCGTGGAAAGCCCTCTGCACACAGCTGGAGCTCATTAAATGTTAGTCATTGTAGAGCACACTGGTTGCTTTCCTCATCAGCACCCACACACCCCCTCCCTGGTCTCCTGGCAACTGTTCCAAATTTGTTTATGGATTGCACCTCTCTTAGTCTCAGCCATGTGCCAGGATGGGGCATACAACCCAGGGCTAAAGCCAGCTGGTATAGCTAGTACAGTGCATTTCTGAACCACAATGATTAGTTCATGGCTGTCTCCTGATGGAACCTCATCCAATCAGAGAGAGCATTCACTTTGCTGTGAATGTCAGAACAAAGACGTCTTTTGCCTCACCCTGCCCACTGGATTTGACCTTAGAAGTATATGGCCCCAGAGCCCCTTGTGGTCACTTTTTAGCCCTGAGGGAAGAGCTCAAGTGTGAAACGAGTCAACACAGAGTGAACTAGAGGTTGCTGGTGACATAATTTAAACCCTGGATCAGCCCAGGCCTGATGCTTGATTGGACTCTTTAATCACATGGCAATAAATGTTCTTTTTGTCTTAGTGAGTTTTGGGTTTTCTGCCACTTGCAATGGAAAGCAATAGACTTGATTTGAGATATGTTTTCTGGAAGCCATAAAAGAGATTCATCAAAAGCTGGGTCTCTTTTCCTAACTCCTGTTCAGGAATTACATCCCAATTGTTGCATTTGACTGATTCCTTCCTTCTGTGCATGAGACTTCTTGTACCTGTGTGGGTTTGCTGAAAGTAAAAGAAACTGTTTTAACCATCTGTCACTTCAAGAAGAGATTAATTACTTTTGACTTAAGGAACCTCTAACTACAACAGGAAGATTATGAGCCACAGGCAGGGTCCAGCTGCTCAGGTGCTACCCCAGGTCACCCTCTCATCACACCCCCAAATAAACAAAGCTCCCTTGTTGTCACTGCTGCTTAGGCATCCCGACACTCTGGAGCACAGGCAGGAAAGAGAATCAGAGGCTGGGGAGGTCATGGCCTTGGTCCTGGGGGGTGATTCTGACCCAGCCTCTTTGCAGCTTGGCTTGATGGTTTCTGAGTCCAGGAAGCTGACATTCAAAAAGGCCCCTTGCTATTCAGCCACTGTTCGGTCCAAACAAGGGGTCCCATTGCTTTTCCAAAGTGTACAGGGGCCTGTGCCCCAGCTACCTGCTGGACTGCAAGTGTACAAGAACGATTGGGATTGATTGCTGCCAAAATTGCTCTCCTGAGTGGTGTCACAAATGGAACGGAAATGAGGGCAGTCCTGGGGAGCTGAGAGAACAAGAATTGTACAAAGGCATTTGGTGGGAGCGACAGTCTTTCCCTTCTCTTTTCTGAGAGATTGCTCCCTCAGCAGTTTAGGATGAGAAGCAGAGCTGCTTTCTGTTGGCAGAAACCTGGCGATTAAAGCAAAGAGAGGCGTGGAAGTGCAGTGCTGGCCATTCAGGGCTCGGGCCAGGTGGGCCTGTGTGAGCAGGTTGGAGGGGGCTGCTCATGGCGTGCACTGGGAAAAGGCTTTTGGGAATGCTACTCTGTCTTATTAGATATCACTGTTCAAAACCTCACTCCCTCATATCAGAACTTGTGGGTTCACACCCTTATTTGGGGGGTGCTAAAGACAAAGGTGAAAATTGTTGCTGAGGCACATGGGGATTACGTTCTGACCTTTAAACACCTCCCCCTTACTGCCATTCAGGTTATCGTAAGTCTCATTTGGCTCATATTCCTATAACATGACCAGGTCTCTACTGGCTGGGCAATGTGCAGATCTTAGCCTCCCAAATGGATGAGGCAGTGATAGGGATCATAGCTTTCATTATTAAGTGTTATGCTTTCATATGCAGTAATTCCTAGTTTGGGTTGTCCCAGAGTTTGCATATGAAGAGGACCATGCTGGTGGGTCAGCTGACAGATTTCTTAGGCAGTGTAGACGGGGTTCCTCTTCTGCATTCAGGCTGAGTGCCCCGGGAAGAAGAGGGTTTGATGTAGAGAAAAGTCTTTGCCAGTCAGGAAAAGCAGCTGAAGCTCATCTCTTCCATCCTGGAAGGAGGCTGGAGAGGAGAGAGAAGGAGCAGGAGCAGGGAGATCAAATGCCAGGGTCCTTGTGCACCCTGATCATGCACCTGAGCTGGCAATGCTGAAGAAAAACCCAGAGAGATGCCGGGCAGCTTGAAGAGATGAAGGGCGTGGACCCCTCCCTGGGCACAGTCAGTGTGGAGCTGTGGTTCTGCAGGAGCAGCCCAGCCTCTGGCTCAGAGACAGGCCCCTGTGGCCTAGGAGTGAGGGTGCAGCTTTGGTGAGGGTGAAGCCTGATGGATGAGCCCCAGCAGGCACCTTTATCCTCATGGCGTATGCATGCCGTGCAGGGAGCCAGACGTTCTGGAGGTGCCGGGGACATGTCAATGCACGTGAGAGGGTGGAGGCCCAGAGGTACATGGCTGGAACCCTGGACTCCAAGGAGGTGTCCACATGACTCCCCCCACGATGAGACAGTGTGGCTGGTACTCTGCAGCAGAGGCCAATACAGAAGCACCTTCTCTTCTCAGCCACAAGGGCACGGAAGCCCCCAGACACTCAGACACCATCTTGGAGAGAAGCAGAGTCAGAGGGAAGTAACCTGAGAGACGAAGATTTTTTTGGAAAGGGACTGAGTTATTCGGAAGAGGCCATCAAACTGCCCGAGACCCGGATACAATTGACTGGAAAGTTTGACATTCGTCTGTTTCCACCTTCTTCCCATGCTTTAATAAGCCAGAGGGGTGTGGAGTGGTGAGGAAGATTAGATCAGGAGGAGGGAAAGAGATAACCTGCATTTTCTTGGCATGTTTGAACAGAATTGGGTAAATCTATGGCCCTAATACGGTTGTTTAAAATAGTATGAATTAATTTTAAATTTACTTCACATGGACGGTACATTCATTGGCTCTCATAGTACAAAATACTAACAAAACAGTTAAGCAAAGGCCCCTTTTCCCTATCCACTGCCATGCTCCTCTCCAGCATAGCTACAACTATCTGTTTGATATAGATCATTTTCTATGCATTTACACATATAAATATATATTTTGAAAACATTATGTTCTATAGCCTTTGATTCTTTTCATAAACAGAACCATACTATAAGCATAGTTTTATAACTTGATTTTTTCTCTAGGAATATGCCAGTACATATATATCCATCTCATTTTTTAAAAATGCTGCATAGTATCCAATAATGCAAACATCTGATAGTTTGTTTCCTTACCGATGGACATTTAAGTAGCTTCATGTTTTGCTTTTACAAATGATAATATAGTAAACCTCTTTATACATGCTTCTTTGTGCATAGATGCATATCTTTCTCCAGGACGGACCTAGAAGGTTGTATATTTGTTTGCTTTTTTTTTTTTTTTTTAAAGTCTCAGTTTGTAATTCTTGCAAGTATGGGTCCTATCACAGAAAATGGTGGCTTCACCCTGTCCCCACCCCAGCCCACCCCCAACTTGTTGTGGCAAAGTTTACAGAGTGGATGGAGGTGGTAACCTCAAGTTACCACTTAAACTGTGTTTCCTTGGTGATTAATTCACAAGAAATTAATCATGGTGACATCTTCCATCCTCTTTTGCAAATTAGATTGTTTTCTTAGGATCTGAGTAACGTGAGTACTTCTTGGGCATTCAGGATGTCTGCAGCCAGGTGTTAGATGTGCCCCCATCCCAGTCCCAGTGCTCAGGGGTAGATGCTCCCAAGAGGCCACAAGAAGAACATAAACTGATGAGATAAAATTACAAATAGATGCTCCTCCCATACACCTATGGGATATTTTCTGGTAACAGCAAAGAGATGAAACTAGGAGGAACAGTGAGAGGATTTAAATACAAAACTGTCAGAGCTTATTGCTTTGAGCTGGTCTGGAGATGTCAGTCACCTCCTTCCACGGTGACGGTGGTCTCTCTGAAGTCAGCCTGGTGTCTGAGACCTCTTTCTGTACTACATTTTTCCAGGACTCCAGGAAACCACAGTCAGCCTGAAGGCTGGCTGGGGACCCTGGTAACTATGGTACTTTTAATATCCAGTCCATATTTCAAAGTTGCACTCAGACTTTGCAGGCCGAACTGGGTGCCAATGGTCAGCTATACTGGTAATTGTTTACTGTGCTCATAACTGGACAGGTTTTTTTTTTTTTTTTTTTTTTTTACCATCAGCAATACCTGGCAGGTCGGGGGATACTTTAGAAATACTCCGTCTCATATAATCATCACATCAACCCTAGGATGTGTGTCCCATTATTCTTATTTTACATTTTAAGAAACTGAGGCTTAAAATCATTTAATTTGTGTATGATGGAGCCTGAATTTTTTTTTAATTGAAGCATAATTGATTATACATGTTTTGGGGGTACAGCGTTGACTGCTATCACCTGTGTACAGCATGTGTTGATCAAATCAGTATTATTAGCATGTTCATTATTACAAATCATAACTACTCTTTATGCCCCTTACCCAATCTCTTCCCAAACCCCCTCTCCCTCCACCCCTCCCACCTCTAGTAACCACAGATTTGTTCTCTCCTTCTGAAAGATCAATGTATTACTGTGGGTTTCTCTCTCTCCCTTCCTTCCTTTCCTTCCTTCCTTCCTTCCTTCCTTCCTTCCTTCCTTCCTTCCTTCCTTCCTTCCAGCACTCACTTATTAGCAAGGACATGCAGCATTTCACTTTCTGTGTCTGGCTTATTTCCCTTATAATTTTTTCCGAGCTCAACCATGTTGCTGCAAATGGTAGAATTCTTTTTTTATGGCTCAGTAGTATTCCACTGAGTATGTATACCACATTTTCCTTATCCAGTTGTCTGTCAATGGGTATTTAGGTTGGTTCCATATCTCGGCTATCATAAATAGAGCTGCAATGAACATGGGAGTGCAGGTGTCCCTTCGACATGATGATTTCCGTTCCTTTGGGTATATACCCAGCAGTGGGATTGCTGGATTATATGGTAGTTCTACCTGTAGTTGTTTCAGAAACCTCCATATAGTCTTCCATAATGGCTATACTACATGTTTTTTAAAGCTACTAAGTTTTGAGAAATAGGTAACTAATACATCCCGGGTTCAAAACTAGGCTCCAGATCTCAAAGATGTTGGAACCTAGATTTGAACCCAGGATATATTAGTTACCTATTGCCCAAAACTTAGCAGCTTAAAACAACATGTTATCTTGCAGTTTCTGTGGCACAGGAATTCAGGAGTGGCTTAGCTGGATTGTGGCTCAGGGTCTTTCATGAGATTTAAATCAAGTATTGGCTGGGACTACAGTCATCTGCAGGCTGGATGGGGGCTGGAGGATCTGCTTCCAAGAAGGAGCACTCACACGGCTATTGGCTGGAGGTCTCAGTTCCTCATGGGCGGTTGGCAGGAGGGCTTCAGTTCCTCACCACAGGGTTGCTTGAATGTCCTTATAACGTGGCAGCTGGCTTCCTCTAGAGCAAGTGATCTGAGAGATAGAGAGAGAGCAAGGAGGAGGCTGTCATGTCTCTTACGACACTGTCCACTATCTTCCCCCACACCTGTCCTATCCCTACTCCCCACCCCTCAGGAAGTCTTGCTTCCCTCCCCGGGACTGGTGATGCCTGTGAAGACTGGCACTTACTTGACCCCACCACCTTATCTCCTTTAGCATCATCCTTTACTGCTCTGGGCTCTAATGCTATATCCTTGGATTTTACCAAAGCTCACAGATGCATGAAACCTGTTTTGCATGTATTGTCAAATGCTGTAAAACACATACCTATATTTGTACCACAGTGATCTAGTGACCCAGTCATACTTTCTACATCTATAGCACAAATGGCCCAGAAGCTCACTCTGATCTCTCTGACCTGATGATGTTTTGAATAAAAGTTCAGAACCTGCAAGCAGTTCCTGAAATATTTCCTGAACTCAGTCTTCCATCCTTCATCTTGCCCACTGCCCCCAGAATTCTCTTTCTAAAACCCAGATATAATCAAGTCACGTTTTGCTCCCAAGCTTTTAATAACTCCCCAGTTTTACAAGATGATTTTGGTTCTAGCTTTGAGACCCTTCCCCACCAGGCCCACGCCTGTCTCACCCCTCTCATCTCATCATGCTCCAGGCAAACTGGACTATTTGCTATTCTGGGAATGTGTCCTTTTCTTTTAAGTCTCTACCCCTTGCACGTGCTGTTCATCCTTCCTGGAATGAACTTCTGTCCTTTGAACAGTTGTCAAACTCCTTCAAAGTCCAGTTCACACACCACTTCTCATGAAGCCCTTACATACCACCCACTCCTTTCTCTGCATGTTAGCCAATAAAAGATATTCAGATGAATGTGTCTGCGTGAATCATGGCAGCTACCTGCTGGCTTAATTGGGTTAACACTAATTAAAATCACAGGACAGCTAAATTTAATTTTTGACACTTGATAAATGTCAAACATCAATGGATTTTTCATTAACATACTGCATAGCAATGTCTTTAAGTCACTGTTATGAAGACACTTTTCTAATTTCTTTGAGGTGGTTAATCTTCTGTGCAGACGTTGGAAGGAATTGAATTTCCTGACTCTCTTGGCTCTTGTCATGTTGGTGGTGTAAAATGATTTGAAAAGAAGTGATTGCCATGGACGGTGATGTCCATTTCACCTTTATCAGGAAATACATAAATAAAAAGGTGCAGACGTCATGGGCAGGGATGGGTCACTGTCCTCCCCTGTCCTCTTTTCTCCTAAGCAGATCCAAAGGGAAGTGTTTGGCTTGAATATTGGACCCCATTCCATGATTGGATTTAGGTCTTTCCTAAGTTTCTAAAGAGGTGTATGTTGAATTTGTCAGGTCATATTTTTACAGCAATAAAGATGGTCTTATTGAATTTAATTCAATCCCAATGGGCCCTATATTCATGACATTTGAGACTGAAAATAACACATGGACACAAAGTAAGAAAAAACAAAGATTCCTGAAAGTGCAACCATCACCTCTGATGCAGATTCTGTTCTCCTGTCATTGCCGCAGTCCTTCCTAGACCAGGGCTCAGGAGGCAGGTGCATATCACATTGGATGCTGCCTGTAAAGAGGCAGGAGGAGTGAGCAGGACCATGGGGAGCACTCCGAGTGTGTATACACTGAGAGAAAAGCTATCAAGGCATTGGCAGCCCTGTTCGGAGCAAGCCAAGTGGGGACAGCACAAACCCGAGGGTGGCTTGGGGTTATGTTAACAGATGGTGGAGAGAAAGCAGAACGCTTCACCTCCCATTTGGCTCCTGTCACCCGACTGAGAAGACTAATCTTCCCCTGTAAAAGGGGAGTGCAATCACTTTGTTCAGAGGAAATTACAGACTGGGATGTGAAGGGAGTTTGGATGAGAGCCTAATCTCTGGGTGTTTTGATGAAGGATGGGTAATTTAAAGTCCTTAAGCAGCAAAGGGTTAATCCACTGTTGGTCCAAGAGGGAAGGTCAGTGCTGTGGTTGTAGTCATGTTCATTCATCCATTCCAGAACCTTTTTCAGTCTGTATGATTCCAGGGATTTGTAGTAGGGGGAGCTAACCTGGATTCAAATCTCTGCTGTATCTATTACTATCTGCAGACAAGTCACAAATCTTTTCTGCTATGATCAAAGACCTCTGGGTTGCAGGCTGACTCAGGAAGAGGCGTGAGTCAGGCAGGAAAACAGAAGCCACAATAGGAATTTCAAACAGAGAGGATTTAATGTAGGAAATTGATTACATGTGCATGGGCAAATTGAGAGAGCAAAAAGGAAGACATTGAGGTAGCTCAGAGATTAGTAACTGCAGGAAGCATCTCTCTCCTCAAGGGCTGGAGAAACAAATTGGAGGAGATGGTGTTGCCAGAAACGAGAAGCTCGGAAAAGGGCTGCTGTAGGGGGGAGATCCACGTGTTCTTCCAGCTCCACGGCTTGCCATCAATGGGCTCAAAGTTTGGCCACATTCTGAGTAGGGATCATTTCAAGTAGTATACAAAAGAATAGAGTAGTTGGATAGAGGGCTACAGGGGATGGGTAAGGCCAGGGGTGGGGAGGCTTTTGTGGCAGAGCTTGGAGTGGATTGCTGAATTTGGATCACTTGTGAGTTGCTGATGAGAATAAGATAACCATGACGATAATCCAAGTGGACTGGTTTTCTACTGCTGTGTAATGAATCATTACAAATGTAGCAGCATAAAGCAACATGCATTTGTTATCTTACAGTTTCCATGGGTCAGGCAGCTGGGCATGGCTTAGCTGGGTGCTCTGCTCAAGGTCTCAGAAGGCTTTGATCAAGGTGTCAGCTGGGGATAAGGTCTCATCTGAAGCCATGGGCCTCTTCTAGGTTTGTGTAATTGTTGGCAGAATTTATTTCCTTCCATGTGTGGGACTCACAGCAGCTTGCTTCTTCAAGGCCAGCAGGAGAGACAGCCTCTGACCTTCTGACCCTCTTTTATTTATTTTTTTATTTTTTTTTGTTAAATTATTATTTTGTCAATATACACTGTATATGATTATTATGGCCCATCACCGACACCTCCCTCCCTCCTCCCTCTCTCCCCTCCCCCCCAAGAATGTCCTTTCCGTTTGCTTGTTGTAACAACTTCATAAAAGTATAGTTGTTAAATCTTCTTCCCCACCCCACCCCCCCGGGTTTTTTTTTTTGTGGGTTTTGGGGGGGTTTTTTTTTTTTTTTTTTTTTTTT
>NW_007735701.1:0-52133 GCF_000696425.1 Galeopterus variegatus | reverse complement strand
TTTTTTTTTTTTTAGCTCCCACCAATGAGTGAGAACATGTGGAATTTCTTTTTCTCTGCCTGACTCGTTTCACTCAATATTATTCTCTCAAGGTCCATCCATGTTGTTGCAAATGGCAGTATTTCATTTAAATGGCTTGCCTGATTAGGTCAGGTTCACCCTGATATTCTTTTTGATGAACTCAAAATCAACTAATTTGGGGCCTTCATTATATCTCAAAATCCCTTTACCTCTGCCATACAATATAACCTAATCACAGGAGGGAGGTCTATCAAAGTCACAGATCCCATCTACACTCATGTGGAGGGATTACTTAGTGTATGCATATGAGGAACAGGAATCTGGAGATCTGTATTAGAATTCTGCCTACCACACCAGGCAAGAGGTGACACTGGCTGGAACTCAGAGCACTGGTGTGGAGATACAAAAAGTAGTTGGATTGGAGATGTAATTTTAAAGTCCTGGCTCAGAGGACTGCCTAGGAGAGGGAGGATACTCCGTCTCTAGGCATCTCTGTAGGGTAAAATGAATTGTCAATGCAGAGGGGTGCTCCTGGTAGGGGAGCAACCTGTCCAAGCAATGTGTTGCATTGCCCAGGGCATGAGCGCTGCAGGTAGAGGTCCCAATCAAGGGGATGAGGCTTCAAAGAGGCCATGAAAGCACCTGCAGGTGAGAATCAGCTCTAATCAACTGCCAGGTTCAGAGAGTGGCAAGCCACCCAGCTAAAAAGAGCTGTTCCATCCCTTATCACCTCCTGCCCCACATGCCCAATTTAAACCCTAGCAGAGTCTGAAACAGCAGCTAGCAAGTGAGGGAGGAGCAGGGAAGAGACAGAGGAGGAGCTGACCATGTCTGTTTCTCAAAGATACCAGTCTAGGTGCAAAGTAAAGGGGGAAGTCTTTGAGTGGAGACTGAAGCACTACTTAATATTTTGGGCTGGTCACATTCATATAATTGAATCTAATTGTGTTTTATGACTGCGAATAATCACGAGACTGTCCATTGCCTAAGTGTGCAGAAATGTTAAGGATCTGAGTTTCCACCCAGGGACAAGGTGAGGATGAACATCCCTGAATATATTTTAATGCCACATAATCATCAAAAAATAAAGTTGCATTTGATGGCATCTTACATACCATGCTTATTGAATGGTTATGCAAAAATCTGGGTGAAGAAAAATCTTGGCAGAGGAGCCAGCAAGTGCAAAGGCCCTGAGGCAGGAATGACGATGTTGTCTCTGAGAAACACTAGTGGAGTAGGAGAAGGGGAGAGTGAGAGGGTATGAGGCTGAAGAGGGGGGCAGGAGCCTGCAGCTCATAGTGAACAGTGTGGATTTTCTTCCAGTTTTGCTGAGATGCCATTGGAGGGTGTTAAGCAGGAGAGTGACGTGGCCTAATTTACAAGCCAGGTGCTGTGCTGCCTGCTAGAACTCTTTCTCCTCTTTATGGTCCTTCTTCAACCTGTTGGTATTGCCCATGGAGTTTCATAGCATCCTTTGGAGAGAGAGACCCCCTAACAATCCCTCTCCCTCCAAGCCCCTTCTAATTGCCCAAGCTCAAGAATTTGCCAGTCAATGAGAGCGAGCCGAAGGAGTGTCCTTGAGGTGACGTTGCATCAGTTTTGCTCCGTACTGACTGACGGCTAGCAAATTCAGTCAAATCCTCTCTTTGGGGAGGTTTAATGCAGGCTGAACCATTTCTCTGTGGCTTGTTTGGCCAGAGATTGCTGTCCTGAGGGCACCAGCCACACATCATTGGTTTGGGAAAACCAGGCACCTCCTGGGCTGCTTTCCTTCAAAAGCACAGTATTCCCTGAAGGACCCATGTCTTAGCTGAGGGCTCCCTGTTCTCTGAGTTTGGGAGGGAGGGTGTGCAAGGGGTGGACCCAATTCCTCTGTGGCTATGAATTCCTCTGTGTGAGTGTGGTGGGGTGTCCTACCTTCTCAAAGTCACAGGGATCCAAATTGCTACTGCTACTGGAGGCTAAATCTTGTGGCCATCCCCTCTCCTATCCTCATCCTCTTCCTTCTGCTTAACATTGATCCAAACATGAAATTCAGTGCCTTTGCCAGAATTTCCCCATCCCACAAAAAGCGCCCCTCACGCAAGGCCTTGGTGAATGCAACACATTTTGTGAGAGTGTGGAGTTGAAAACACCATGTCACCCAGCTCTGTGCTCATCCCAACTTCCCACTTCACTTGATCATGCACAGAGTTTAACTTTCTATCTTATACTCACCTTCCCTTGACTATCCAAGGCTCATAATGTCTCTACCATCACAAAGACCCTGGAAGGGAAGAGCAGAGATGATGCCCTCCACTTTCAAAAGCTAGCACTGGCTGAAGTGAGTTTAGATGTTGAACTATATTACCCCCTTCATTACAATGACTTTCTATTTCTAAGAGTAGTATCTTTCCTGGCAAACATAAGGATTAACATGATGTCTAAGGATACTGAGGGTCAGATAAAATGGCAGGTTGTATTTTCGAAAGAGGGCCACGAAAATCTCTCATTTCACAAGCTATTCTAGACCTCACCACTCCCCCGCCAAGTGGTGGAGTTCATGTCTCCTCCCTTTGACACTAGGTGGCCCTTTGTGACTATCTCATCCAACAGAGCATGGCAGAAGTGAAGCTATATGCTTTTAGAGGCTATATCATAAAAATGCATGTATTGCCTCCTTGTTCTCTTGGGATGCTCACTCTTGGAACTCACCCACAATGCCATGAGGAAGTGCAAACAGCTCAAGCGATGGCTGGCAGGGAGAGAAACTGAGGCTCCTAGACCATAGCCCAGCTGAGCTTTCAGCCAGCAGCCATGTGAGTGAGACATTTTGAAAGTAGATTCTCTAACCTTCATCCACATGGGGCAGAGATGAACCATCCCAACTGAGCCCTGCCCTAATTGCAGATTCATGAGCTAAACTGTTACTATTTTAAGCCTTTAAGTTTTGGAGTAGTTTGAAAACCAGCAAAAGATAACTGAATACAAATAGGTTAGGTAATTTGCCCAAGATCACAATGCTAGTAATCAAGTCTTTAGTTTTTCTGGCCCAAAGTCTATACTATTACCACTGTATCCAATTATGAAATGTCATCCCAGTGCTTGGAACATAGTAAATAATCAATAAAATACTTTCTTCTCTTTCTCTCCTAGGAGCTCATAGTAAAACAAACTTCTGTGACCACATACCAGCACTCATGCTCCCTCCTGCAAAATCCACCTAATTTCCAGTGAGGCTGCATCTTCTTGGGGATGGGGAGCAGATAACACAAAGTCAAACAACACTGCTTCTTTATCCCAACACTGTTGAAGTGGGAAAGCATTTGTCAACATGCACTTGATCTATGGCTGCCTCTGGGGCTCAGGCAGGAAGTCCTACCCTCTGAAGGAACATCCAGGCATCCACATCAGTAGTCAGAGGAAAGCTGCATTCCAGGCACTGCTGCTGGGTTTGGGCAATGAGGATCCTCCAAGGGGCTGAAATTGATCTTTAGGGCCGGCCCGGTGGTGCACTGGATATTGCGCCGCTTGGGAAGCGCGGCGGCGCTCCCGCCCGAGGGTTCGGATCCCACATACAGACCGGTTCCCGCTCACTGGCTGAGCGAGGCGCGGGAGCAACACCGAGGGTTGCAATCCCGTTGCCGGTCCCCGGTCCGGTACGGGGGCAACACTGAGGGTTGCGATCCGTTGCCGGACACGGAAAAAGACAAAAGACAAAAAAAAAAAAAAAGAAAGAAATTGATCTTTAGTTTGCATATGCGTCAGGAATAAAGGATTTTCCTCCTCCTTTTCCTGTAGAGTCCACTGAGTCAGGATAACATTTAGCAACAGCAGAAGAGAACTGAGAGGGATGAGGGCTGAATGACACTCACGAGCAGCTGTGACCTACTGGGGCTGTTCAGAGCACTCCTCACCTTCTGGATCTTTCTCTGGTGCCTTGACTTTTGCTTTCAGGGACTTGTCTAGGACAATGTACCAAGTAGATACATCAGATGGACACAGGAGGCAGACACTGCACCCCCACCCCTAACCAGCCACCTCACCCCCAAGGGCTACAAACCAGCCCTCAGCAGGCTGCCTCCCTAAACTTCTGCATATGCCTTTAGCTTGGGCCACCTGGGTGCAAGGCATTAATGAATTCATTTGTTCATTCATTTATTTACCCACACGTCCACCCATCTATTTATTTATCTATTTGTTGAGGATAATATAGCATAGTGGTTTAGATTATGGGCTCTGGATCAATATCGTCTGGGTTTGGGCCCTGCCATCACTAATGAGCTAGTCATCTTCATCTGTCTAGGCCTCAGGTTCTCATCTGTAAAGTGGGACAGTATAATACTAATACCTGCCTTATAGGGTTGTTATGAGAACTAAATGAAATACTCTGTAAAGCACTAGCCATGGAACCTAATGTACTGCCTACACATTACAGCTTTGTTTTGTTGCTGTTGTTAGTGTGTGTTGGGGTCTCTGTTAGTGTTGGGGCAAGCACAGCAGATGGTCTTCATGAGTTGTAAGCAAAGGTGCTAAGAAAATACGAAGTTTATTTTCCTACTTTCAGAGGACTAACTTGAGTTTCCCAAGAGAAACAAGATGTTTCCTTCACTGCTGTATTAACATTGGTTAACTACATACTGTGTGCCAGATCAGTGTGCTCATAAACATTAAATCATTTATTTAATCTCCCCATATTCCTTTGAGATAAGCTATGAATATTCTCATCCCAGAGCAGAAGAACTTCTGTCTCAGAGGGCAAGCTACTTTTCCAAGTTTGCACTGTGGAAACTGGGGGGGGTCACACGATGATCGTCTGGCTTGCAGGAGAGGCCTTGTCCACACAATCCCAAGCTCCTCTCGGAAGTGATCCCAAGACTGTCTGAGAGGCAGCAAAGTCAGCTCATGTGTGAGGACATCTCACAAGGCACCGACTGAGACTCCCCCACCTTTGAAAACTGCTCCAAAGCCTCTGCTAAGCCACCTGCACACCAGGATATCTTTCAAACTAGCACCATCTTCCTGTGAGTCCATGGCAGGACTAAGGGAAACTGCAGGCTTGATTAGTTTCCAAGAACACGCTTTATGCTGTTTCCTATCCTTATTTGAACTATAAAAAGGAACTTTCCAGTTTGAATAGCAACTTAAACTTTCTGCCTTATTTTGTAAGAAAGAAAAGCATTCAGTCAAAAATGGGAATGATTTCATCAGCATTTTCCAATTTCAAACGAGTTTTCAAAAGCTGGTGGATTCCTTTGGTGGTCAGAGTATGTTTGATGCCCACGAGCTGTGAGAGTTGGGTCAGACTGGCTAATGGGGAACAAACATTGTTTTAGGGGGAGGGGGCAAGGACAATTTTCTGCTTCCCGAGAGCAGAGATTGATGGGCAGCTTCGGACCAGGATGGGTAAAGCCTCTGGGCATATGGACCAGTTTCTGACTCTTCTGCCCTTCATAAGTGAGAGTCTTGTCAATGTGAGAGTGTATTAACCTGGTGCTGGGTTGGCAGAAACACCTCACTGAAGGGGAGTTTGGGAAGCTGAATATATCAGCATTAGAACACAAATCTTTTTTGTTTCCTCTGCCAGACCGAAGTTGTCCCAGGTGAGGTCAACGTGAGAGAAAGGTCACTGATGGGTTCAGACTTCTTAGAACAGAGCCAAGTTTAAAGATGTAAAGCAGGGGTTAGCAAACTTTCTGTTATGGGACAGAGAGTAAATATTTTTGGCTCTGTTGCAACTGCTCAGCTCTGCCATTGTAGTATGAAAACAGCTGTGGGTAATACGTAAATGAATGAGTGCGGCTGTTACAATAAATTTTTATTGGACAAATTATGGATGCTGAAATTTGAATTTCACAAAATTTTACATGCTACAAAATATTATTCATCTTTTGATTTCCCCCCCAACCACTTAAGAATGTAAAAACCATCTTGCTTCTTCATGGATTATACAAAAGTAGGTGGTGGGCTGGATTTCATCCTCAGGTGGTAGTTTGCAGATCCCTGATCAAATGTCAAAGGGGCAGGTAGTGCCCTGGGGTTGTGGGCGGAGGTCAGAGCAGCTTTCACAGGGGATGGATGGAGCAGGACGGAGGCTCAGGGTAGCAGCGGAGGTTGGTCTCTATATAGCCTAGGTGTGGGCAGCCTCTGCTTAGAGACTGATGGAGAGAGAGAGAGAGAGAGAGAGAGAGAGAGAGAGAGAGAGAGACTGACACAGAAGACTGTTTTCTGAAATGAGACATGTGATTCTGCTCCAAGAGCATTTGCTGAAGTCCACTGAATGGTAAGAAATCTCTAGACACTGAAAATGGAGGATATTTTTTTTTTACAGAAAGCATAATTTCTTCTTTACCCAGAGATAACCTAGCTGTCAGGAGTGTAACTATTCTGTAGTCACCACCATGCTGCATAGTCTTTTAGATGTGAAGGATCAATTTGGCTGGGACTCCCGCTGGTTGTAGTGGAATTCCCAGTGCCTGTCTCTAAACCTCCAAGGATGCTTGAAGGGACTGCGTGTCTCCTACCCATTTTGGTTCTGCTTTCTGCCTTGACTCTCTTACTTACCTTCCTCTGACCCTCATTGGTTCACAATTGGAACACAGCTTCTTTCTCCACACGCCTCCCGAATGCCATTCACCAGAAGGAGTTCAGTGTGGCAGGAGTTGCTGAAGATCTGGGCTCAGAAATCCTTCGGCCATCCTAGCACCAGGATCTCCTCCTGATCACCCTCCTGCCACATCACCCTTCCTCGCCCACATCCCTGTTCCCTGAAGCTGTAGGTTCCACAGGGCAGCAGACAGGAGCACAACACCCTATAATAGAGTGTCCCAGTGAGCATTCTGTGAGGTGTGAGCAGACCGTGGAGGGGAGACAAGCAGAGAGAAGCACCCCGAGTGGAGAGAGGGTCGGGAAGGTTCCCAGGGGAGGGCTGTGAGAGGGCGGCTGGCACGTGAGTAGGAATTCGTAGCAGAAAAGGAAGGTGGGAGAGCACTTGAAGCCGAGGGGAGAACTTGACTAAAGGCTGATGAGACCCCAAGGAAGGAGTCTATCCTCATGGATAGATTTTTCCTGGTCTATTAATTCATTTTTTTCTTTCCTTTCCAAAAAGAAAAGCTATTATTAGGTTTCTAATTTTTGTTTTCTTGGGCCATTGAAGTATTTGGAATCCATGTTCTTTGGACGTTAATTTCCTTGAAGTGCCAGAAATAATGGAATAAAATATTTTTATTAAAATATTAAATTATAAATATTAAAATATTTTATTTAACTAGATTTGTAAACTAATGGTAAACATTTTCTGAATAAAGCACTAGAGCTGAACATCTCTAGATGTTCCTGTAGCTAACACTCGCAAAAACAACTGTTTAGATATATTCCCAGGAAGAAATGTCAAAGGACAGTATTCGTATGGTGGACATTTGTGATAATCTTCCCAGCATCCATTTCCTCTTTCTGGTGGCTGTGATTTCTGTTTGGGGATTCATGAGTTTCTGGGGAAGCTGACTTTGCTGTCAGCTATGGTGATGGCACTTGACCCGTCTAAACTTATCAGTGCATCCCGTCTCTCTGGTCACACTTCAGCGCTGAGTGCCTGACGGGAGCTGGCCCAATCAGAGCAGGTAGTATTCCTGCTCGGGATGCTGGGACAGTGACATCCTCTTTTCTTCTGAATGGGGCACCGTGTGGGTAAGAAGCTGACCCACCTCATTGCTGCAGCCCCAAGGGAAGTCAGCCTGAGGGGGAAACTGAACCAAGAAAATGGCAGAGAAAATAGCGACTGAGTCCTGAGCCACCTTGACCTAAATTGTGCTTGCAGCCTGCATACCTCTGGAGTTTTCATTTCAATGAGACACATTCACGTTAATGTCAAGCAAGGTTGAATTAGATTTCCATTCTGAGCAGAGACACTTCTCAAGACCAAACTGAACTTATGTTCATCCTTTTGTGAAGACTTGTGAGTACCCAAACTCAACATTTGGAAACTCAGCTGACGGTGCCTAGAGTATTCCAATCTTGGATTAATTACATCAGTAACAGTCTGGACCCATTAAAATATATTTAGTATTTGCATGAAAAGAGAGATTGGCAGTGCAGAAGATAATCCAAGGCATGGGGAAAGTTCCGCATCTGCTGTGATGAGAATTCAGAATAAAAGCTCCAACCAGCAGCAGCTGTGGTGTTTTTATTGGAATTTGGAATTAGAGCCAAACAGACAACTTTCCTGCTGGGTTGTGCCAGGCAAGAGCTGACAGTGAGTGCATTGGGGTCGGCTTCACAAACCTCAGTCGGATTAATGAGGGATGCGGGTTTCAGAAAACCAACTCTTCAAGGGCCTGAAGGAGCAGCAATTCTTTTTTTTTTTTCTGGATCCAAAATTAGTATGTGGGCACTGTGGAAATTTTAGGAAATGTAACAAAGTGTAACACAACAAAAGTAGCAAGCATTCAAATTCCTTAACTCAGGTCCTTCCTTCCTTCCTTCCTTCCTTCCTTCCTTCCTTCCTTCCTTCCTTCCTTCCTTTCCTGCATAATTCTACCCCCCACCAAGTAATGGACTTTATTTTTACAGCAGTTTTAAGTTTACAGAGAAATTGAGCAGAAAGTACAGACTATTTCCGTACTGTCCCCCCCGTACACATACACAGTTTCTTGTATTATTAACATGTTACATTAGTGTGGTTCATTTGTTACGATTATGAACCAATATTGTTATTGACACAATCTTCCACTAGGGTTCCACTATCCACAAGAGCCAAAATATAGAATCAACCCAAGCATCCACCAACAAATGAATGGATGAAGAAAATGTGGTCTATATACACAACGGAATGCTGTTCAGCCATAACAAAGAATGAAATCCTGTCGTCTGTGGCAACGTGGCTGAGCTTGGAGGACATCACGTTAAGAGAAGTAGGCCAGAAACACAAAGAGAAGTATCACATGTTCTTACTCATTTGTGGAAGCTAAGAAGGTTGATCACATAGGAGTAGAGAGCAGAATAGTGGTTACCAGAAGCTGGGAAGGGTAAGGGGGCGGGGAAGAGTGAGAGGTTGGTTAACACACACACAAGCACAGCGAGATAGCAGGAATAATATCTAGTGTTCTACAGCACTGTAGGGTGACTATAATCAACAGCATTTTATTGTATAATTTCAATTAGCTAGAAGAGAGAATTTTGAATGTTCTCAACACAAAGAAATGACAAATGTTTGAGGTAATGAAAAAGAAATCATGCCAGGATTTGGGGGGTGGGGAAGGGAGGGATAAATAGGTGGAGCACAGAGGATTTGTAGGGCGGCAAAACCATTCTATATGATACGATCATGGTGAATACGTGACATTATGCATTTGGCAAAACCCACAGAACCGTTCTTTATTTCTTTGTCTGTATACTTTCAATCACTCTGGATATGTGATTTCATTCCAAAGGCATCTTGCCCTCAAAATTATGTCTTTGCAATCATGTCCAGTGGCTGCATAATATTTGGCCATAGTGATTTTTCTATTCATAACCGTTTTTCTTTTGTTGAACATTTAAGTAATTTGTCAGTTCTTTTCTTCTTTTGTTTTTCTTTCTTTTTAACAGATGACTTTTTAGAGGAGCTTTAGGTTCACAGCAAAACTGAGGGGCAGATATGGAGATTTCCCACATCCCTGCCTCCACACATGCGTAGTCTCCCCCACCCCCACCCCGTTATCAACATCCTGAGACTCCTCTGTGTTCTGATCATTCATCCCTCCCCCCACCCCAACCTTTGGCAACTGCTAATCTTTCTACTGCCTTCATCGTTTTGCCTTTTCCTGAATGTCACGGAGTTGGACTCATACGGTGTGTAGCTTTTTACAGATCGGCTTCTTTCACTTACTAATATACATTTACCTTTCCTTCATGACTCCAAAAATAAGTACAATGAATATATTTCAATTAAAAAATGGATTTAAAAACAAGTTTTCTCCATGTCTTTTGATGGCTTGATAGCTCATTTGTTTTTAGTGTTGAATAATATTCCTTTGAATGGATGTACCACAGTTTATTTACCCCTTCACCTATTAAAGAACATCTCGGTTGCTTCCAAGTTTTGTCAATTATGAGTAAAGCTGCTACAAAGATTCATGTGCAGGTTTTTGCGTGAACATAGGCTTTCAACTCCTTTCAGTAAATACCAGAAAGTGCAATTGTTAGATCATATAGTGTGTTCTTTTAAGAAACTGCCAAACTGTTTTCCAAAAAAGCTGTATTATTTTTCATTCCCAGCAGCAATGGAGAATCTCTGTTGCTCTTCATCCTCACCAGCGTTTGGTGTTGTCAGTGTTCTGAATTTTGGCCATTTTATTAGTTGTATGGTGGTATGTCATTGTTTTAATTTGCATTTCCCTGATGACATTTGATGTGGAGCATCTTTTCATGTGCTTATTTGCTATCTGTATCTGTATCTTTTTTGGTGAGTTACCTGTTACGGTCTTTGACCTGTTTTTTAATTGGATTGTTTGCTTTATTATAGTTGAGTTTTAAGAGTTCTTGTGTATTTTGGATAACAGCCCTTTATCAGCTATGTCTTTTATGAACATTTTCTCCCAGACTATGGCTTGTCTTTTAATGCTCTTGAAGTTTGTTTCACACAGCTGAAATTTAAAATTTTAATGAAATCTAGCTTATCAGTTTTTTTCTTTTATGGTTTGTGCCTTTGGTGTACCTAAAAAAGTTTACAAAATCTGAGGTCATCTAGATTTTCTCCTGTGTTATTTTCTAAGAATTTTTTAGTTTTGCATTTTACATTTAGGTCTATGATCCATTTTTAGATAACTTTCATGAAAGGTGTAAAGTCTGTGTCTAGAGGCTTTTATTGATTTATTTAATTTTGCACGTGGATGTCCCGTTGTTCCAGCACCATTTGTTGAAAGAACTACCTTTTCTCTATCATATTGCCTTTGCCCCTTTGTCAAGGATCAGTTGACTGTATTTACGTGGGTCTGTTTCTGGGTTATCTGTTCTGTTTCAATGATTTATTTGTATGTTTTTTCACCAGTACCACACCGTCTTGATTACTGTTGCTTTACAGTATGTCTTGAATTTGGTTGTGTTAGTCTCACAACTTTGCTTTTTTCCAATATTGTGTTGGTTATTCTGGGTCTTTTGCCTCTCCATATTCACTTTAGAATTAGTTTGTTCGTATTCAAAAAATAGCTTGCTTGGATTTTGACTGGAATTGAATTGAATCTATATTTCTGATTGGGAAGAACTGACATCTTGACAATATAGAGTCTTTCCATCTGTGAACATGAAATATCTCTCCATGTATGCAGGTCTTTGGTTTCTTTTATTAGAGTTTTGTAATTTTCCTCATATGGATCTTGTACATATTTTGCTAGATTTGTATTTAAGTATTTTATTTTGGGGGTGCTAATATAAATATGTTTTTAATTTTAAATTCCACTTGTTCATTACTGGTATATAAAAAAGTGGTTGACTTTTGACCTTGTATCCTGCAACTTTGCTATAATCACTTACTAGTTTCAGGAATTTTTTTGGCCATTTTTTTTTAATGGATTTTCTTTTTTTTAATTTTGTGCTTTTTAAAAATGTGTATATTTATTGGCTACGATGTGATCTTTGGGTGCATGTATACAGTCTGCAATGATCATATCAGGGTAATTAGCATATTCATCACCTCAAACGTTTGTCATGTCTTTATGTTGGAAACATTTAAAATCCTCTCTACTAGCTATTTGAAAGTTTACAATTGTTGTTGACTGTAGTCTCCCTACAGTGCTATAGAACGCTACAACTTATTCTTCCAATATAGCTTCAATCTTGTATCCATTGAGCACCCTCTCCATATCCTACCTCCTCCCTACCCTTGTCAGTCTCTAGTTACTGCTATTCTACTTTCTACTTCTATGAGGTCAACTTTTGTAGCTTCCACCTATGAGTGAGAACATGTGGTATTTTTCTTTTCTGTGCCTGGCTTATTTCACTTAACACAATGTCCTCCAAGCATCATCTATGTCATTGCAAATGGCAGGATTTCATTTTTTTTTTATGGCCGAGTAGTTTTCCATTGTGGATTTTCTACATAGACAACCATGTCACCTATGAACAAAGACAGTTTTATTTCTTCTTTTACAATACATGTACCTTTTACTTTCTTTTCTTGTCTTATTGCATTAGCTAGAAATTCCGATATGATGTTGAAAAGTAGTGGTGAGAGGGGACATCCTTGACTTGTTCCTGATCTTGGCGGGAAAGTTTTGAGTTTCTCACCATTAAGTATGATGTTATATATAGGTTTTTTTGTAGACATATCTTATCAAGTCGAGAAAGCTCCCCACTATTCCTAGTTTACTGAGAGTTTTTATTATTAATGGGTACTGGGTTTTGTCAAATGCGTTTTGTGATTTTTCTTCTTTAGTCTGTTGATGCGATAGGTTGCATCAGTTGACTTTCAAATGTTTTACCAACCTTGCACACCTGAGATAAATCCCACTCAGTTGTGGTGTATAACCATTTTTATGCATTGTTGAATTCTATTTGCTAATAATTTATTGCAGATTCTTGCAATGTCTTTGTCTTGTTTTGGTGTTAGGATAATGCTGGCCTCATAGAATGAGTTAGAAAGTATTCTTTCTGCTTCTATCTTCTAAAAGAGATTATGGTAAATTGGTATAATTTTCTCCTTAAATGTCTGGTAGAGTTCATTAGTGAAGCAGTCTGGACCTGGTGCATTCTGTTTTGGAAGGCTACTAATAATTGATTCAGTTTTTAAAAATAGATATAGGCCTATTCAGATTGTCTACTTCTTTTTGTGTGAATTTGGCAGATTATGTCTTTCAGGGAATTGTTTCATTTCATTTAGGTTATCAAATTTGTGGACATAGAGCTGTTCATAGTATTTTTTTAATTATCTTTTTAATATCCCTGGGATCTGTAGTGATTCATTTCTGAGATTAGTTACTTGTGTCCCCTCTCTCTTTTTCTTAACCCGGTTAGAGGCTTATCAATTTTATCGATCTCTTTGAAGAACAAGCTTGTGGCTTCATTGAGTTTCTCTATTGATTTCCTGCTTTCAATTTCATTGATTTCTGCTCTACTTTTATTTCTTTTCTTCTTCTTACTTTGGATTTAATTTTTTCTTCTTTTTCTAGATTCCTAAGGTGAAAGCTCAAGTAATTGATTTAGATCTTTCTTCTTTTCTAACACATGCATTCAATGCTGTATGTTTCTTTCCAAACACTGCTTTTGCAACATCTCACAAATTTTGATAAGGTGTTTTTTTATTTTCATTTAGTTCAAAATATTTTAAAATTTCACTTGAGGTTTATTATTTGACCAATTTGTTATTTAGAGGTGTGTTATTTAATCTCCAAGCATTTGGGGATTTTTCCAGTTATCTTTCTATTATTGATTTCTATTTTAATTTTATTGTGATGTGAGAAAAAACATTGTGTGATTTCTAATCTTTTAAATTTGTTAAAAGTGTATTTTAATGCCCAGAATGTGATCTATTTTGGTGGATGTTGTATGTTAACTTGAGAAAAATGTATATTCTGCTTTTGTTGGATGGAAATGTCTATAGATGTCTCTTATATCCAGTCAATTGATGATGTTGTTGAGCTTAACTATGTCCTTACTGATTTCCTGCCTGTGGCATCTGTCATTTCTGATAAAGGGTGTTGAGGTATCCAACTATAAGACTGAATTCATCTACTTCTACTTGCAGTTCTGTCAGTTTTTGCCTCACCTATTTTGATGGTCTGTTATTAGGTACACACGAGTAGAGAATTGTTATTTCTTCTTGAAAAATTGACCCCTTTTTTCATTATATAATGCCTCTCTTTATCCCTGATAATGTTCCTTTTCCTAAAGTCTGCTCTGTCTGAAATTAATATAGCTACTCTCACTGTCTTTTGATTAGTCTTATCATGGTATATCCTTCTCCAACCATTTACTTTTAATCTATATGTCTTTATATTTCAAGTATATTTCTTGTAGACAACATATATTTGGGTGTTATTTTTGGATCCACTTTAACAATCTCTATCTTTTAATAGAAGAATTCAGACCATTGACATTCAAAGTGACTATTGATAGAGGTGGATCAATATATACCATATTTGTTACTGTTTTCTATTTGTTGTCCTTGTTCTTTGTTCTTATTTTTGTCTTCCACTCTTTTTCTGCCTTTTGTGATTTTAATTGAGCATTTTATGATTCTATTTTCTCTTCTCTCAACATATCACTTTCTTTTGTTTTAACTTTTTGTAGTGGTTGCTCTAGAGTTTGCAATATACATTTACAACCAATCTAAGTCCACTTTTAAATAACACTATAGTAGTCCCCTTTGTCAATGGGGGGTATATTTCAAGACACCCAGTGAATGCCTGGAACCACAGATAGTTCCGAACCCTATCTATGCTATGATTTTTCTCTATAATATAGGCCTACGATAAAGTTTATAATATAGGCAAGTGATAGAGTTTGGATATGTTGTCTCCTCAAAGCTCATGTCAAAATCTGATCCCCAACTTGGCAATGTCGGGAGCAGTTTGGGTTATGGGGGACAATCCCTCACGAATAGATTATCCGGGAGGGATAGTGGGTGAGTTCTTGCTCTATAAATTCCCGCAAGAGCTAGTTGTTTAAAGGACCCTGGCACCTCCCCTCTCTCTCTTGCTTCCTCTCACCATGTGATCTGCTTGTACCCACCGGCTCCCTGCCACTTTCCACCACGAGTAGAAGCAGCCTGAGGCCCATGCCAGATGCAGCTGTCCCAGAATCGTAAGCCAAATAAACCTCTGTTCTTTATAAATTACCCAGTCTCAGGTATTTCTGTCATAGCAACACAAAAATGGACTAATACAGCAAATAGGAGATTAACAACAATAACAAAAATAGAACAATTATAACAATATGCCAGCATCTCTACTCTTGCACTTAGGGCCCATTATTAAGATAAGGATTACTTGAGTGCAAGCACTGGGATACTGCAATAGTTGATCTGATAACCAAGATTGCTACTAAGTGGCTAACAGCTGGATAGCATAGACAGTGTGGATATGCTGGACAAAGGGGTTATTCACATCTTTGAGGGTACAGAGTGTGATGGTGTGAGATTTCCTCATGCTACTCAGAGCAGCACACATAAACTTATGAATTTTTTATTTATGGAATTTTCTTTTTAATATTTTTGGATTGCAGTTGACCACAGGTAACTGAAACTATGGAAAGTAAAACTGTGGATAAGGGAGATTACTTTATACCACTTCATCGGTAGTGCCAAAACCTTATAACAGCAAAATAATCCTAATTTCTCCTTCCTGTCCTTTTTATCATTGCTGTCATTCACTTTGCATATACATAACAATACATATTGAATACATTGTCTTTATTATTATTTTGAGCAAACTGCTAGCTGTTAAATCAATTAAGAATAAAAAAAGTTTTTATTTTACCTCCATTTATTCCTTCTCCGATGCTCTTTCTTTCTTTATGTAGATCTGCATTTATGACCTTTATCATCTTTTTCTCTCTAAAAAATTTCTTTTACCATTTATTGCAAGTCAGGTCTACTGGCAACAAATTCCCTCAAATTTTGTTTGTCTGATACAGTATTTCTTCTTCACTTTTGAAGGATAATTTACCAGGGTACAGAATTCTATGTTGGTGGGTTTTTTATTTCAACACTTCAAATATTTCACTACACTTTCTTCTTGCATTACTGATTTCTGAGAAGTCAGATGTAATTCTAATCTTTGGTAAGGATTTTTCTTTATCTTTGATGCTTATGTGTAGTTTTTTGGTAAGTCATTCTGCTTGGTGTTCTCTGAGCTTCATAGATCTGTGGTTTGGTGTATGACATGAATTTGGGGAAAATTCTCGAGTCATTGTTTCAAATATTTCTTCTGTTCCTTTCTCGCTTACTTCTCCTTCTGGTACTCCCATTACACATGTGTTACATCTTCTGTAGTTGTCCCACAGTTCTTAGATGTTCTGTTCTCTTTTTTTGTTGCTGTTCAGTCTTTTTTTTTTCCTATTTGCTTTTTCAGTTTTGGGGGTTTCTGTTGAGATATCCTCAGACTCAAAGCTTTTTTCCTTAGCCATGTTCAGTCTACTAATAAGCCCATCAAACCATCAAAGGCATTCTTCATTTCTTTTAGAGTGTTTTTGATCTGTAGCATTTCTTTTTGGTTCCTTCTTAGAATTTCCACCTCTCTGCTAACATTGCCTCCTTGTTCATGCATGCTGTGTACTTTATCCATTAGCACTCATAGCTTATTAATCATCGTCATTTTAAATTCCTGGCCTGATAATTCCAACATCCCTGCCGTATCTAAGCCTGGTTCTGATGCTTGCTTTGTCTCTTCAAACTGTGTTTTTTGCCTTTCAGCATGTAAATTTTTTCTTGAGAGCAGGGCATGATATATTGGGTAAAAAGGACTGTTGTAATAGGCCTTTAGTAATGTGGTGGTCAGGTGTGAGGTGAGGGGAAGTGTTCTGTTGTCTTATGATGAGGTCTCTGTAAGTGAACCTGTGACTCTGTACCGTAAACTTCACATGTGCTTCTCAGTCCCCCTGCTTAGGTGGAACAGAATGGGACAAGTGGGCTAAAGTAGGCTGGCACTGTTGGCTATTTATTCCTTTCATGAGGAGGGTTAGAACCAGCTAGAGTTGGGTATTTCCCTTTCCCCAGGTTAATTAGGCTCTGATAAAATACAGCAGGTTAGGCTCTGGTTAAATAGTTTCTTCTGAGGGCAGACCTCCTTAAAAAGAACAGAGTGCTCTGATGTGTTGGGATTTTTCTCTGGTTTTCACTGTTAGGCTTGAGTTCCTAGAGGTAAAACTCTCAAACGTGTGGGCAACACCCCTAAGAATGCCCCCCCACAGAGGTTTTTGTTTCTTTGTTTGTTTGTTCATTTGTTTTATCTCTCAGACTTGTCCACCCTGAGCCTCCAGCAACTCGTTAATCACAATTCAGGTTTCTTTACCCTGGCCCTGGTTCCTGTGGAGGCTTCATCTCATGGATTTCTGTCCCAGGAAGTTGTGAGTCTCTGTATTCTCCTGTTGGTCTTTCCAATTTGGAGGGCAGTGGATTGCTCTGTGACCTCACTGCTCTTACGGATCTAAGAAGAGGGTTTTTTCCAGTTTGTCCAGCTGTTTATTTGTTGTTAGGACAGAGTGACAACTTCCAAGCTCCTCACATGTCAGACCAGAAACTGGAGGTCTCGGTTGTTGTTTTCTATTTTAAATTATGTTGTGATGAACATCTTTGTGCAAGGTCTTTGTCCCCTTGTCTGATGATACCCTTAGACTAGATTCCCAGAAGGACAATTACTAGATCAAAAGATTTGAGGGTTTTTTTGTAGCATTTCATTGTGTATATATACCACATTTTCTTTATCCAGTCACCAGAATATAAAGGAACTCAACAATCAATAGTAAAAACCAACTAATTTGATTAAAAAATGGACAAAAGAGTTGAATAGACATTTCTCAACTGAAGACAAACAAATGGCCAACCGACATATGAAAAAATGCCCAATATCACTAATCATCAAGATTTGAGTATTTTTGAGGTTAGTAATACATACTGCCAAAATGTTCTCACTAGTCATGCATGAGTGCTTATAATGATAAAATGTCCAAAATGTTTCACTTCTGTGATCAGAGGTGGGAGAACCAGTCAAAATCAGTTAGATTCAAGACTTAAGTTATTGACCGAGCAGGTACATCGATCAGTTCTGTGCAGATGATACAATGGGTCACTAGGGTGTCTCACGCAGCAGGCTGGGGTAGCAGACAGGCCACAGCAGAGTATCCACAGACGAGAGGAACTTGCTCTCAGAAAAAAGGCTTAACAGGGGCCTGGTTTCTCCAAACTCTTCACAGCCACCCCCAAGGACTTTCATTTCACTCTCCCCTAACTCCTCGGTCTTTCCCTAAGTCTCCTAACAGCACTTGTTTCCTTAGTTATGGCCCCCAGTAAGCTCTGGGACCTTGCTCATGGCTTCACCTACTTCTGGCCATTCAAAGCGCCTGTCTAGTCTAGTCCAGTCCAGGAGTGGCCCAGATTCTATCCATCCCAGCTTGCCCCTTTCCTACTTGCCCTTGGAGTGCAATAGGACAACTTTCAGACTCATCCTTAGTAGAGGGGACCCAGCCCCAATAGGCACCGAATTGTAGCCACAACCAACATAGAGGGCCCATGTCACCCTTGGGCACCAGTGGGGAGGGAACAGGAATGGCCCAGCCCTCCATCCTTACTGCATGCCGTCTCTGTTGCCTGGGCCACTGCCTCAAGGGGCAGTGATGTGCTCCTAAGACTGCAACGTCTATAGCTAGAGGGGCCAGATTCTTCTTCCTGGGGCCTCGTGATGTTCCCAGCACTGGCCATGGGGGTCTGTGGCCCCTAGATCTGCTGTGGAGGTCAGAAAGCCAGGTCTGTAGGACTGGGCACGCTGGTGAGGGGAAAGGTCTTAGTGAATGCCACTTGCTGTCCTTAGTGATGTCACCCACCCTGCAAGGAGGCCCAAATAGGGACCACACACACTGCCCCAACTCCTGGTGTATTGGTGGGTAGGTATGTGATTATGGGGTGGGATAGCCAGCTCAACCTAGGGGTCTGGTGAAAAAAATCTGCAAAGGGAGATCGTGCAGGCTTAATCATTTGAACCTGCCCTGGTGTTCCTACCAATGCACTTCCCATTGAACTCTTGGCTCCTCTGGGCATGTCTTATAACTGTAGTGCTGGAATAACAGTAGCAGGGACTTTTCATCTATGGACAGTGGTGTCTCTTGCATATAGGGAGGGACACTTAGGGGGGCCATGCCCTGGTCTGGACAACTACATAAGAAAGAGTTCTTTGTGAATTGTGAACGTTAAATTCGACTTGGGAATAGCTATAGTTGTGCTGGTGTGGAGTGGGAAAGACAGATCAAAGGGGATAGTTTTCTATTGCTGAGTAATGAATTACCACACAGGTTTGTTATCTCACAGTTCTGTAGGTCAGAAGGTCTCACTGAAGTGTGGGCAGAACTGCGTTCCTCCTGGAGGCTCTAGATGAGACTGTTTCCTTTCCTTTCCCGTTTTTAGAGACTGCTTGCATTCCTTGGCTGGTGGCCCTTTCCTCCAGCTGCAAAGCCAGCACTGACAGCTCAAGTCCTCTCACACTGCCACGTCTCTGGCTCTCTCTTCTCATTTCATGTTCCACCTTTAAGGGCCCTTGTGATTACACTGGGGCTATGCAGAAAATCCAGGACCATCTCCCTATTTTAAGGTCAGCTGATTAGCATCCTTAATTCCCCATTGCCATGTATCTTAATATACTGTGTTCACAGGATCTGAAGATTGGGACTGTGGCTATCTCTGGGGAGCCATTATTCCATCTACCACAGGGAGTAACTATTACATAGGAGGGAGGGAAAGAACACCAGGGAGTTATGCTGATAAAGTCAGGTGAAAACCATGGTCTGCCAGACTTAGCCAGGACAGTGAGACTTTATGGAGTTTGGGAGGAAGGGTGCCGCACAGAACAATGTCCTTAGGAAGAAGAATGTATGTAAAAGGGGTGACTTTTGCTGACATTCCCAGTGTTCTAGGGACCTGGTGCTTCTCACTTCAACCCTGGCCAAGGCACTGTAAGTAACAAACCATGCAGGGGCTCACCCACCTTGTCTCTTCCATAATCCTTCTTCTTGATGCTCCTGCTTGGAAGGAAATCCCAGGAATTAGGCACCATGAACAGGGAATGCTGGGTGGGGGGGCAGTCAGTAGTGTGAGGAATGCTTCTGGTGAATTCCCAGCAGTCCGGCACCCTGGGGCTTGCTCACTCTCCCCCTCCCTCCGATCACCATAGGCTGAGGCAGGGGTGGAAGAGTGAGCATTAGTGGAAGTCACTAGGGGGTCTTAGCACTGGAATGCTCCAACTCAGAAGGAATGTGCCCCTTGGGCAGCTGTCACCTGCCTGATACCAGCCTCTCTCCCAAGGAATCGCTTAGATCACCAGTCATTAGTTTGCCAAATCATTACAGGGCATCTCTTCCATGCCACAGAAGCAAGACAGTCTCCTGGCCTCACATAGCTCACAGTCCAGTGGGGTTATAGACAAGTAAATTAAATTTCACATGGGTGTGACAAGTGCTGCCAGCCAGTCACTGTGGGGCCTGTGGAATGTATATTTACTCACAGCCCAAGTTGTATCATTTGGAGCTAAATAAATGAGGCTCATGTCTGTGTCTATGAAATGTTATACTCCGAGTCCTTGATCAGGGCTCATTGCCTCCAATTACAGCTTTGTTCCTGCCTGAGTTGTTTTGGTGCACAGCTGGTTTTCCAGGAACAAAACCCGCTGGAGTTCAAGGACTGATCTGGCCAATAGGTGGGTTTTTGTAAAGGGAGAGGCAGTATCAGAAAGGGAAAGCATTCGCTTATGCAGTGGGGAGGGGTGTTCCTCATCAAGGCATCTCTTTGCCAAGGTGCCTGGGCTGTGGGGCGGCATCAGAGACCAAAGGCAAAAATCAGAATTTCCAAGCGGCAGCTGCGGCAGAATCCCTGCTGGGACTCAGCTAGAGAACAGAATAACTTTGCATAATGAGTGTGAGAGCTGTAAAGAGTAAACTGTAAAGTGCTGCACACACATTAGCTCTCCCGCCTCTTCAGACTCTGGCCTCTCCTTGCCAGTGTGGCTGAAGCCCTTCATCTGAGGAGGGGGAGGCTGCTGGAAGATGGCCAGAGCCACCAGAGGGGCACCAACAGCTTCTGAACTTGAACTTGCTGACTCCCCTAGGGATCATGTCTGACACACTCACTTGAGGGCTAGAATCCAAGCCCAGTCAGAAGAAGTGGAAACAGGATACAGAAGTCAATTCTGCTCTGTCCTCAAGGTAACCAACTCATAGGGGTCTCCTTAGCCCAGGCAGACAGGCTTCATTCCTCCAACAGCCCTGAAACCTTCAGCGTGACTGAACGTCACAGGGAAATTAGGCCTTGTCCCCACAGTGGGAACAGCCTGCTCCCAGGACAGCCTCCATATGGCTTAATAATTTGAGATTTGTTACACGTCCCGAGGGAAGGCTGGAGGAGCTTTGATGTGTTTCCTTCGGGTTTCCACCATGCTTCTCTTCTCATCAATAAAAGATTGGGTTTACTCACTGTGGTAAGCTGAAAGTAAAAAAACAGGTGCTGCTACACAATATTTCTCTTTTAATTACTGTTTATGGAAAAAACAAGTGTGGAAATTAATTATTCCATATTATTACAACAGGATGAACTACTTACTAATTTTAACTGTGGCTTTCAGGTAGAGGCTGTTGCTCAACATCTTATTAATTTGGGTAAATATTAGCAAACAGTTCCTGTACCTCCTCCCCGCGACCCCCTCCCCACCCCATCCTGTATAATGCGTTCTCCTGGGGGAGGGGGCGTTCTTTCTTCCCTCATTGTATGGTGTTAGGTCTGGGTACTACAAAGCTTCCTTTCAAGAAGAAAAGCCTTTTCATTTCAGGCCCGTTTTCCTCCCTCCCTCTGCTGTCAGTCACGGTGCCCTGAGACTCATGAAGAAATGCAAGGAAATGCTTTTCTATTATTTATGACCATTTCTGTACCTGACAGCCTCTGTTTCTCTGATTTGCCCCAAATGAAAGGCACCTATGGGAGGCTGGTGGCCTGCCAGGCAGACTAGCATGTGCAAGATGGGGTCAGGAAGATCCCAAAGACCCCACTGGGTACATCTTTCTGGATCGTAGAATAGAGAGTCTGTGCCTAAAGTCACAGAGCCCAGGCAATGTAGGAGAAGAGGGAGACGGTGGGGTGCTGGCCTTTGCACATTCTCAGCAGAATCCACATAGCAGGGTTGAGACCTTGCCCAACTGCAGGGAGAAATGGCAAAGGCTCCCAAGAGCCTTTCTGCTGGAAGCTGATGATGGTCTGGAGCTCTTGAAGCTCATGTTCAGGCGATCTATTGTTGCATAGCAAAATATCCAAAACTTAGTGGCTTAAGACAGGTAACTAACTTGTTGTATTTTGTGATTGTGTTGGTCAGAAATTAGGGCATGGCTCAGCTGGATGGTTCTTCTGCTCCACTTGCGTTAGTCTGGTGAGCCAAGACATCTTCACCCACATGTCTGGCTCCTTGCTGGGGATGGCTGGAAGGCTAGACCCAGCTGGAACTGTTGAACAGAGGACCTACATGTGGCCTCTTCAGAATGGTGGTCTTGGGGTAGTTGGACTTCTTGCACGGTGTTCCAGGTACCTAAAGAGAGTGTCTGAGAGACCCGGGCAGATGATGTAGTGCTTCTTCTGACCTAGCCTCAGTAGAACTAGAACATCACTTCCATCTTATTCTGTTTGTCAAGCAGATCACTGAGGCCAGCCCAGATTAAAGAGGAAAGGGATTAGACTCCATCTTTTATGGGAGAAGTAGCAAAAACCTTGCACTCATCTTTAATCTACCCAGCACACAATTCTGTGCAGAGGTTCACCAGGTCTTGCAGAGACTAGGTGGTGACAGAAAGAGTTTCATAGTCTGATGGCCTGGGTTTCAGTGTTGCCACTTTACTCAGAATTTGGTTAACTTCTGATTTCAATAATGGATCCTCGGTTTCCTTATCCATGCAATAAAAACAATAGCTCCTACCTCATAGAATTATTGGGAGGATGAAGTGATATCACATATAAAAAAGCCAGACTAGGGCCTGGCATCCAGAAGGTGCACTCTTCATGGATGGAGCTCTTGCTATAAAGATGATTATTCAATGAGGATAATAATGAGGAAGAATAAATGAGGTTGTGCATGTTTATCAAAATGTACATTCGGTCTCATCTGAGTGTCATGAAAAGAATTTATGAGTGACATTATAAAAATAGAGTAGAAAAGAAAAAACATCAAAAAATTAGTGTGTATCATCTATGGGAAGGCTAGGTGTCATTTCTTGAAACTTGTTTTAGTTTTATAAATATACTTGTGTACTGGATCATAATGTGAAACATATTGTTTTGTTTTTAAGAAGTGTTTTTTTAATTGAGGTTCATGGTCAAAAAGTTCAAAAGCGAACGAGAGAATGAATGTGAAGTCAATCCTTACGATGCTGGGTGCATCTGAGAACCCAGGGCTGGTGCAGATGAGGAGCAGCTTAGTAAATATGCAAAGCCCACCAGGACTCTGGCCTCATGGGTATTTGAATCTCAAAATCAATAAAGTAAAACCACATGGCAAGCCCAGCATTTGTCCTGGCACCACTTTTGAGTGTCACATATGCCCTGAAAACTGGATGGGTAGGAAGCAGCATCACAAAATCCCACCCATCCTCCCTGATCTCATTCCCTGAGTATCTTCAGGAAAAGGAGTGGTTTTCTCTCTGGACCTGAAAGTAGGTGCCGAGTTCGCTAAGAATGTGGAGGGAAGGGAGGGACAAGGACCATCAAAGTGACACATGCTGTCCCTTCTGCTAAGGACTCCCACCTATCCCCAAGAACTGCTCCTCTCTGATTCCAGCTATGTGGCTCCTATGGGAGTTGCCTTAGGTAATTCCACTTCTTTTGCCATAGGTGACCATGTTGGCAATTAACCCAAAGAGGCCAGTCAAAACTCTTTCCTGGGAGATTGTTTTTTTCCCCTATAATTTGGGGCCAGAGTAAGCTTTTATCAACCCCTTTCCAGTGGTGGGAGCCCTAAGAGGCACAACTTGGGAGCTGTCCATATTGAAACGTCCCCTAATGAAGGAAGAGGGAGAGAGAGAGAAAAGCCAGCATGCTGAGAGATGCATGGAGAGAAAGAAGAGGCTTCCAGTCGTGTTCAAATTCCCGGATGCATGTGTTCACGAAGGACCTCTGTTCTGCATCCTCACCTTGCTTGAGGCACAGATGTTCAACCTCATGCCCATGAGTCAATACAGCCCCTCCTGCCTCACCTCACTTGAGATGGTTTTCTACCCCTTACATCCAAAAGTCTTTCCTAAAGAATCATAAAAGGCAGCAAATTGGTGGAATTGGAAAGGATGACTCTGAGCATAGTCATGTTTCCTGAGCTTGCGTCATGCAACGGGCTGCCACCTCCTGTCTCTCTCTTCCTGCCCAGGCATCTGCAGGGCACACACCCCCAGAACCAGGTGTAGCATCAAGGAGAGAAGCACCAGACAATATGAACACTGCATTTGCCAACTCACACACTCCTTTTATAAATATACTTGTGTACTGGATCATAATGTGAAACATGTTGTTTTGTTTTTAAGAAGTGTTTTTCTAATTGAGGTTCATGGTCAAAAAGTTCAGAGAGAGAGTCCACGGCAGTCAGCCTTCCCCCCACATGGGTCCTCCAGGCTCCTCTGCAGTTAAATGCCACAATCTCCACCATGCCAGGGGCTGCCACATCAGGAGCCTTGGATTAAGTGATTTGTCTCCCTCCAACACAGCTGCTCTCTGGTTCCTGTCTGACAAATGTGGTTCATTAGGGCTGACAAAGATAAATGTCCTTGTTTATGGAAGTCGGCTAAGTGCTGTTCCCAGGGAGCCCATGGGCTTGGATCTGAAGCAAAGGATACATCGGTTTGGCTCCCCAGCACATCCTCTCAGCCATAGGCTATGGTGGGGACCTGAAGGCCAAGTACGTGCCACCTGCTAAGAGTAGATCCCACAAGTTTCATGGTTGGGGTACAATGAAATTTGGCAGCCAACAGCAGCTCCTATCTCCACCATCTGAGAGTCAACCTAGTTTTCGAAGGCAGTTGCCCTGTGATGTACTTGCAAAATACCTACCAGTCAACAGACACACATGTGGGATGAATAATCACTAAACAAGCCCTATAAGCTGGGCGTGTAAGGGGAGGGCTGAGAACCTGGAGGTAGGGGTTGTCTAGAGAGCATGAAGCCTCAGAAACACAATGTGGACGTAGCCAGAACACTTCCCGTGGCAGCAACCATTTGGAACTGAAAGACTGCTGGCAGCTGACTTCCCTCCTCTCCTCTGACCACTTACTTCAGTCAATAATTCCATGGCTCTAAGAGTCTCGGAAAACTAAAGCAACTGTTCTCAGCCTGGCTGGGCGGCAGAGGCATCCACAGCTGTGGCTTTCAAAGTTTTGGACCATTATCTACAGTAAGAAATTCATTGGATATCCCAACACACAATTTCAAAAGTTTCACCAAACAGTATTTACCTTTACTAAGTGAAATTCACTCTGGTGTTTCCTGTACTATTCAATTTCATATATTTTTTTAAAATGCTGTCATAACCCAATAAATTTATCCCCTGATGGCTAAGGGGTCATATTCTTGGTTAAAACAAAAACACTGACCAATGGTGCTTTTTAAAACTCCTCATTCACCTTTTTGGGGAAAGCCCTCCCAAGGCGGGAGCATTTACGCTCAGACTTATAGGATGGACAGTACTTAGCCAAGCAGAGGGATGTGGAAGAAAAAAGCATCTCAGCAGAGAAAATAGCACATGCAGATGCCAGGAGGGGAGGGCAGGGGAGAGTGACATCTGGCATACGGAGAAGCCAGAAGTTATTGTTGGGAAGAGGGTGAGGGAGGGGGCTACAAGTCAGGTGGACCAGACATGGAGGGCTTTATAAGATGCATTGATGAGTTCAGACTCTATGCTGAGAGGTGCTTAAAGGAGTTTAAGCAGAGGAGTGATGTGATCAGATGAACACTTTCTGAAAGACCACTCTACTGCAAGGAGAATGGATTTGGGGTGCAGTAGGTGGGGTGGGGGGAGCAAGGGATGCAAGGTTAGTCTAAGGGAGCCCAGCTGGCTGGGCCGTTATGACATGTGGATGTGAATTAAAAATAGGTCCCCCCTGTGGGGAGGCAAAGGAGTAGAAGGAGCTCTTCCTTGGAGACTCAGGGCTCCTCCAGGCCAGCCTCATGTGGCTGGATTTCATACCCACTTGCCTCTGGCCTGCTGTTCTTCAGCAGGGTATGACCCAGATGACCGCAGCTCTGTAGGTTTGGAGGTAACGACAGAGGTTCAAGAAAGAGAAGAAGATGATGAGAAAGGAGAAAATGGAACATTCCAGAAATATTTACATGGGGAGCTGGGGCTGATGGCCTTGAAGGTTTCCTTCGGCCACAAAATTCTGGGATTCTCACCAGCCCCCCTCCACCAGCCTCACTGTCCTGGCCTCTTGTTACAACCTGGTTTGTGCTTGTCCAGAGCTGAACTAACCAGAAGAAGGGATGGTGGGAGGGGGGTCTGGGAAAGGGGTCTGCAGCCTGAGCCAGAGAAGGGAGGGAGCAGTCTCAGAGGGAGAATCTACCTCCCCTTGCTCCAAAGAAGGGAGGGGGAGGAGTGAAGGCACGAACAGAGCCTCCTCCTCACTTTAGGTACCCAAAGTGCCAAGACTGACCGGGAGGGAGAGGGGAACTTTGAGTCAGATAAGTGCAGCCACTATGGAAAACAGTATGGAGTTTCCTCAAACAACTACTGCCATACGATCCAGCAATCCCACTGCTGGGTGTATACCCAAAGGAATGGAAATCATCATGTTGAAGGGAAACCTGCACTCCCATGTTTATCACAGCTCTGTTTACAATAGCCAAGAGTTGGAAGCAACCTAAATGTCCATCAATGGTCGAGTGGATAAGGAAAATGTGGTAATGAAATACTACTCAGCCATTAAAAAGAATGAAATTCTGCCATTTGCAGCAACATGGATGCACTTAGAGAAAATTACGTTGAGTGAAATAAGCCAACCACAGAAAGAGAAATACTGCATGTCTTCACTCATAAGTGGGAGCTAAAAATTAAATAAATTAAGTAAGAATGAAAGAGAGAGAGAGAGAAACAACAATCACAATAATACATTGAACATTCAGAAGGAGAGAACAGAACTTGGGTTACTAGAAGTGGGAAAGGGGGTGGGGGAGGGGTCCCCGTGAGAAATTGGTTAATGGACACAAAGAATGATTACATATTGTAATGATGAATAAGCTAATTATCCTGATTTGATTGTCACATATTGTACACAAGTATTGATAGTCAAGTCCGTACCCCACAAGTATGTATAATCAATTGTTCCAAAAAAATTTTTTTTTAAACCTGTCAACCCAACAGACTTTCAGATGCAGAAAGTGACCAGTGAGTCATAAGCTGTGCTGCCTAGCAAGGGGGCAGAGTTAAGACAGCACAGCAGGTCAGTGGCTGGAGAGTCACACAGCTGCCTCGGGTTTGCTCTCCACCAAGGTGGGCTGCATAACAAGCCCAGTGGCCCCAGCTCTGCACTTTGCTCCCTCTGTCTTAACCTGAGCTGGCACATCCTGCACTCCACGCTGCTCCCCCATGTGGGGAGCTCATCAGGTGGAACTCTGCCCCCATCTTGGTCCCTCCCCGCCCAAACAGGGAAGCTAGCCACTGTCCAACAGCTCTGCCTGGAGCAGGGATAATTAAATTCAGGGAGAAGTAGAAAGTCCTTCCGCCTCTGGTCACAGCCATGTTCTCCAACCCAGCTTTACAAGTGAGTCCTAACTTTGGGCACTGGAATAGAGACTGTCTTAATGGTGCTTATTTTGATTTTTGATTTCTCAAATGTGTTAGAAACTGTAGGAGGTATGGGTAGGTGTAGGTAATTAAATAGGCTTCCTCAGCCCTCAGACACAAACCAGTAAACCTCACTAAATTCCCCTCACCCCCATTTCTAAGGCTGTCCTGGGGATTAGCTATAATGCCTGTCCTATGCAGAGCCCGGGGCCTGGCCACAAGAATGCAGTTTTGATGAATGGATTCCTCTTTCATATTGCTGGGGTCTAAGGTCAATGCTGGGACTCAAGCAGGTGACCAGAGAAGTAAGAGATGGGGAGAGCCAGGCGTGTATCTCAGCTAGAATCCATGGGGCAGCAGGGGTGGACAGATGCAGAAAGCACACACCAAGACCAAGCCATGGCGACAGCAGCAGTGACGCTAACATGCTCCTCGGACCAGGCTCAGTGCTCCGTGTGTACTTAATCCTCCTCATTAGGAGACTGAAGTCCAAAGAGATAAACGTATCTGAGTTTAGGCAACTGGTAAGTAGAGGAGCCAGATGCAAAACCAGGGCTGCCTGGCTCTGGAGCACAGAGGTCACAGGGACACGGAGCCCACTCAGGGACAAGTGGACACCAGAGCCAAGGCAGGCCAGGTGGGACTCAACAGGCCAGGGGTCCAGGACAATCGCAGGACCCCTGAGGGGCTCACGCTTTCCCTCCCCAGCACAGGGGTAAGTACAAGTCAAGCAGGTCCCAGGACTGAGGCTCCACCCAGTTTGAGAAAGCAAATGATTAACCAAAGGCCTTGGTGTGAGTTCAGAAGCAGCTTGGCCGCCAGCAGGTGCTGCCCAGCTCTGCCTTCTGCACACACCTCCCTCCCTCCTTTTCCTGCACTAAAGCTTTTCTTCCCTCGCGCTCGGATTTTTTTTGGCTTCTGTTTAAAATTAATTCCACAACACTGAATAACCTTCCCCCACAAGGTTGGAGTTAATCAGGCTGAATTTATTAAGAACCTTACAATTAAATGAGCTCATACCAGGAAGAGGAAAGTTACCTTATTATCCCATTTTAAGAGCTTGAATAATTTCAGTCCCTAACTTTACTGTCGACCCCCAACTACTTCCATTGTGGCTGCCAATGACTTTAGAGGGCGCTGGTCCACAGTCTTCTCCGTGCTTCCCATCCCTGATGCAGGGAGGAACGTGCTCAGACCAGTGAGTCATTGCAGGGGACCCAGACGACGAAGGGCGTGCAGTTCAGGGCAGATGGAACCTGTTCTGGTTTCACAAGCAGAACTTGGGCCCAGGAGAGTACATGATGCACGGTGATTTCCTCCCAAGGGTACATCACCTGGGGGTCACTGTCAGCCTTGCATGGATCTATGCCCTCCCCGCCCCCACCCCCAGCTCTTCTCTCCTCATAGCAGGAACCTCTTGCCTGACAGCTGCACCATTAGATAGATCCAGATTGGCAGGGTTTCGGTAACACTGAGGAAGGGACTCAGCCCAGAAATGGCCCTGCTGCTGGTCCTGTCTGACCTGGACCCTTGCCTTGTTCCTGAGTGTCCAACCTTGATGATCCACCCTATACTCGTCTGAGATTTCCTGCTTTGGTGTTGCCAGCCTTGCTCACTGGAACAAGTTGATGGTCATTGGTGAGGCTGCTGCCTGTTTGGATTTCTCGGTATCACCCCCCCGAGCTGCCTCATGGATGGGCTCCATCTGCTTGTTGTATTCATCACTCTCTGTGGTTGGGGCTTGTGATGGGTTGAATCGTGTCCCCCATCCCAAAGATGTGTTAAAACCCTAACATTTGTGAAAGTGACCTTATTTGGAAATAGGGTCTTTGCAGATGTAAACAAATAGAGATAAGGTCATTGGAGTGGGCCCTAATCCAATGTGACTGGTGCCCTCTTAAGAAGAGGAGAAGAGGCAGAGAAAGACATGCCTGGTGTTCACCACATGAGGATGGAGGCAGAGGTGCATCTGCAGTCAAGGCTCTCCAGGATTGCAGGCAACACCTGAAACAAAGACAAAGGCATGGAACAGACTCTCTCCCAGAGCCCTCCAGCAGGAACTGACACCTCGATTTTGGACTTCTTATCTCTCGAACTGTGAAAGAATAAATTTCTGTTGTTTTAAACCACTTAGGAATCAAATACAGGGCCAGTATGCCCACCACTGCTCCTAATAACCTCTGGTGTCTGTCACCCACATTCTTGGCTCACCATGTCCTGCCATGTTTGAATTCCTTCCTGCCCCCTTCTACTGGCTCTTCCTCTTTCTAACCAATATACTGGCCCAGCCTCAGGGGGCTTTTCTGGTTCTAGGTGCTGAACCCACACAGTGAACCCTAGATAACACTATTCTGTCCTAAACAGACATATTCAGGAGGCAGCCCCTCGGATTCCTGTTATTGTGGCAACAAGGGTTCCCCTGCTGCTCCTGTGCATGGACTTTTGTCTGCTAACCAGTGCTGAAAGCAACTGTCTGAAACACTAAAGCCCTCTCTCAATTGTTGGCTCACAGTTCTACCCTCGATGACCCCTTTCGGTCACAGGAAGGACAAAAAGCACAGTGAGGGCAGCTTGCTCCGCAAATGCTGGGTCCCGGGCCAGCTTCTGCCATATCTCCTCTCAGGGTTTCATCAGGGCAGCACTGCTGAGGAGTAGATGACAAAACAGTGCAGCCATGCGACCACGTTTTGCACCCTATGCTAACCTCAACAGATGTCAGGGGCAGATGCCACGGGGTGCACCCAGAGACCCTCCCTTAATTACCTTTATGCATAACTCACATTCTTTTCCTTCATGACTTTGTTATTTATCTACCGCACAACAGCACTCTTTCCACTGCAGTCATTCCCTGGATCTTCCTCCAGGATGGAGCCAGCTGGGCTGCATCTACTCTTAGCCTCACACACATGGGATTTCCCCCTGATTGTGATGTTGTTACCCTGGAGAGGGCCCATAGACGAGACAATCAGGAAGTGGTGGAACTGCAATGTGGCCATTGTGGAATCTCAACCCTACCTGGTCAAACACTGTGCTCTTGTCTCACCTCATGTTTTTGGTCAAAAGACTATAGATATTCTGTAATTTCTGCCTCCTGGTTTTATGTCTTTCTACAAAGTTTTAGAGCTATGCCTGTGCTCCCAAGAATTCACTGATTTCATATACTGTATTTCTGCAATTTCTAGTAACTCCCCTCTGGCCAGTTCTGCCCCCTTGATCCCAATCATTTTGCCCTGACTCTTGGCTCTGTCTCCAGGTCAGACTCTTGCTCCTGTCCCCTTTGAACTTTCAGTTTCCCAAATCCTGTGTTTTCTGCTTTCAGGTTATAACCCCAGAAACATGTACATATTCACCTGCGCATATACTCAAGCCCTCCTGAGGACTCTGTCTGGGCTCTTCCCACTGGCTTCTTCCTGCAGACCAGCTCCCTGCACAGCTCCTTCGAGGTCAACTCCAGCCCTGGCCCAGGAGGGAGGGAGTGAAATGTGCACAATAGGTAGGGTGTGGTTCATGCACAGTCTGAAGGAAGGATTGAATGTTCATAAGTAGAAGGAGGGATGGGCATTTCAGGCAGACACAGCAGCCCATGCAAATGGGCCAAATTTCAGATTTCAAAATTGAGAAGAGTACATATTAAAACGTGGTCTGTGGATCTTGGGAGTCTCTGAGACCATTTCAGGGGATCCATAAAATCAAAATTATTTTTGTAATAATACTAATATGTTATCTGCCTTTTCCACAGTGAGATATTTGCACTGATGTTGCCAAAGCAATGGTGGGTAAAATTGCTTAATATGAATGAAGGCAATGGTAACAAACTGTGCCAGTAGTCATTGTATTCTTCACTGCCAAACACATGCAGAAGAAAAGCATCACTGCCACTGTTATGGTTTGAGTGTTTGTACCCTCTGAAACTCGTGTTGAAGCTTAATCTACAATGTGATCGTATTGAGATGTGGAGCTTTTAGGAGGCAATTGGGTCATGATGGCTTTGCCCTCATGAATGGAGTAACCCATTCACAGATTCATGGATTAATGGGTGCTGTGGTTTAAATATGGTTTGTTTCCACCAAAACTCACGTTGAGGCTTGGTCCCCAATGTGGCAATGTTGGGAGGTGAAACCTTTGAGAGATGGGGCCTAGTGGGAGGCATTTGTGTCATTGTGGCTCCATGCTTGTGGTCAGCATGGTGCCTTTCTCATGGTAACGAGTGAGTTCTCGCTTTCTCAAGACTGGATTCGTCCTTGTGGGGATAGATTACTTCCCATGAAAGCTGGTTGCTATAGAGCAAGCTTTCTCCTGGTGTTTGCTCTTTTGCATGTGTCTGCTTCCCCTTTGACCTTCTGCCATGTTGTGTAGCAGCGCAAAAGCCTTCGCCGGTAGCCCAGCAGATGCTGGCACCATGCCTCTTGGACTTCCTTGCTTCCAGAATCATGAGCCAAAAAAACCTCTTTTCCTCATAAATTACTTAGTCTTGGGTATTCTGTTATAGCAACACAGAGTGGACTAAAATAATGGGTTACTATGGGAGTGGGACTGGTGGCTCTGTACGAAGAAGAAGAGAGAACCAAGCAAGCACATTCACCCCCTCACCATGCGATGTCCTGCACCGCCTCGGGACTCTGCAGAGAGTCCCGTCAGCAAGAAGGCCCTCACAGATGTGGAGGCCCCTTGACCTTGGACTCAGAGTCCAGAACTGTAAGAAATAAATTTCTTTTCTTTATAAGTTACCCAGCCTCAGGTATTCAGTTATAAGCAACAGAAAACAGATTCAGTCACTTAAGAATGTTTTTAATGAAGCAGTAAACATTATTAATTTTATTAGCTCTTGACTCTTGAGTACATGTCTTTTTAATATTCTGTGTGATGACAGGGCAGGTACACACAAAGCACTTCTGCTGATTACCAAAGTCCAATGTCATTTCAAGGAAAAGTCCTTGTGTGATTGTTTCAGTTGTGAGCCTAGCCCTTTTCTCATGGAGTATCATTTTTACTTGAAAGAACAACTCCTAGTCAAGCGATGGTTATTCAAACCTGGGTATTTTTCAGATACTTATTGCAAATGAACAAAGTAAACTTGTTAATTTCAAGAGAAACAACTGACAATATTTGTTACCAATGACAAAAATCAAGTTTTCAAATGAAAATTAAAATTTTGGAGATCTTATAACTGCCACAATAATCCTAATAGCCCTCAATATTTAGTGACTTATTTGATGGGATCCATGGTGATATTAACAAATGTGAATTTTTGATATTGGATAACATATGAAAGATCTGCCTAGCTCCATGTACCAATATGTTCTAAATGACCAATGCATGATGTTACAGAATCATTCATGAGTAAAAGATCCATTCAAGGTTCAAGATAGGCCAGTATTTTTAATGTAACAGAATACAAAAATGTTCATTGACATGGTTTCAGATTTCATATTGTATCTAACCTTTAAGAAGAATTATAGCATCAAAGGAGAATACCCACAATTATCTCTAAATATTAAAACATTATCCCTTTTTCAATTACATATCTGTGTGCGACTCAATTTTCTTCATATTTTTCAGCACTGCACTCTCCCTTCTTCATATTTTTTGCCAAAACAATATATGACAATACCAAAGCAATTAATGCAGAATCAGATATGAAGATCCATCCATTTCCTATTAAGCTAGACATTAAAGAGATTTGCAAAGAGGTAATACAATATCACTCTTCTAACTAGTTTTTTTTTTAGAACAGTTACCTTTTATTTTAAAAAATATTATGTTAGCATGTAAAGAGTTTATTGTTTTTATTTTAAAATGAATATTTTAATAATTTCTGCTTTAATTTCTAACCTGCCACAATATTAATAAATTTAAAACACACAATAAAAAGATCTTTAAAAGTATAAAGTAATCCTAAGATCAACAAGTTTGGGAAACACTAGCCTAGGATATAGCCTGAGCCTCTCTTTGTAAGGTTAAAGGCTGGAGTGGGGATGATTTGGGAAGTGAAATTTGTTGTTGTTGTTGTTGTTTTGTTTGGTCTCAGTTTGTTTATTTTCTTGCTCTTTTTCTTACATCCCTGGATGACAGGGGAGTCAGCAACTGTCCCTGGCTCTTTTAGCTCTCTGATGAGGACCCCAACATCCAAGTCACTGCAATGGCCATATGGTTGGCCCATGGCTCCAACCCATAATAATATCTCCTCCCATCTTTTGTACAACCCAAAGGGCATCCGATTCTCATAACTCACTGTATGAGCTAAATTGTGTCCCCCCCCCCAAATTCATATGTTGAAATCCTAACCTCCAGAACCACAGACTGTGTTTGGAGATAGGGGCATTGAAAAGGTGCTTAAATTAAAACGAGGTCATTGGGGTGGACTCTAATCCAATCTGACTGGTATCCTCATAAAAAGAGGAAATTTGGACACACAGAAGACACCAGGGGCTGTCACAGAGGGATGACTATGTAGAAAGACAGTAAGAGGGTGGTCATTTGCAAGCCAAGGAGAGAAAACCAACTCTGCCAGCACCTTGAGTTTGTACTTCTGGCCTTCAGATCTGTGAGAAAACAAAGTTCTGTTGTCTAAACCACCCAGTCTGTAGCATTGTGTTATGGCATCCCTAGCAAACTGATACATCCCTTATCCTGACTGCAACCTTATATAGAGTGGGCACTGTCACCTCTCATTCTACAGATGAGAAAATCAAGGATCAAAGAAGGTAAATGACTGGATTAAGATTCTACTACCAGTCCATGGAAGACACAGTTTTCAAACTTACAGCCTCGCACTCTAGTATTTTTTCCACCATACCATATGTGATCTTTGACTCTGTTCCCAAACTAGAAACTCCTGAACTCTCCACTGCAGCTGACATTCAAGGTAGAACTGAGTCATGAATTCCTACTCAAGCTCATCCCATGTAGCTTCCATTTAAATTCTGCTAAATTCTGTGAATAATCTTTTGATGTCTATTAATTTTGTTCAAAACAACAGCTAGTAGCCACATATCTATAAGGTCAGAAGTGGTAGAAATTTTGCCCTTTCCTTATTTTAAATCTACTACCACCCCTGTACCTAGAACACATAGTAGGTTCCCCAGAGACCCTTTTTTTAGTTCATAACTGTAAGTGTACTGAAAATAATGAAATATCAGTACAAACAAGTCCTCGAGTGCCTGGATACTCCTACCACAACTCAACTTCAGTAGAGGGAACTGTCAGCAAAGACTGAAGCAGCCAAGCATCCTGGTGAAGCTAGAGTTAACTCTCAAAAGACAGCATTGTCTAAAAGCAGAGATTGAATGTCCAGTGGGGGCTAAATCTTAAATAAAGGTTTGGAGCTAAGAATGGATAGGGAAGATCTAGAACTGAGTGTAGCCTAAGACAGTGGTCCTTAAAGTATGGTTTCTGCACTAACACCATCAACATCTGTTGGGAATTTGTTAGAAAGGCAAATTCTTAGACCCTACCACAGAGCTAATGAATCAGAAACTCTGGAGGTAGAGCCCAGCAACATGTATGTTAACAAGGTCTCCAGATGATTTTATGCACACTCAAATTAGAGAACCACTGATGTAAGGAGTGAAGGCTTCATCCATAAGGAACTGAGACACTATTGATGATCTTTCAGTAAAACAGCGATATGAGATGATAGTGGGAGTAGATGAGTTCTGAGAACCGGATGAAAGCCTGGTATCCCCACGTGGTCTGGTGTCTACATCCATTTCAACCCCATGGACACCAGTCAAGGATTGGCCGTGTACCTGGAGGCATACAACACCTTTTCTAATAAATCCCAACCATGGAAGAAGTTTGGCTTCCCTGAAGTATCTCAGAGGACATCTATAAAGCCCAGCACAGATCCTCTGCTTGGTTCTGCATGATGACTGAGAATCAGGCTATGCTTCATTGCAGTGGGGTGGCAGAGACCAGCCTGCATGCCTGGCAGCTCCTGCTTGGTTCCAGTGGAAAGAAAACAGAGGTATTTATTTACAAACAAGGTGGGAGAAAATGTGTCTCTGAGAGCTGTGGGGCATTCTGGAACCTGTCCTTGCATGCAAATGAAGTGCTGATGGAAAGCCTGAATTTTGTGTCATTACTTCAAGGGAAAATCATCCCAAGTAGGTAGGTGGTGTGTAAGTACAGTGTAGCCTGCCCGCCTTCCCTTTCCTTCTTCTCCCTCCCTCCAGTCCTTCCTTTCTTCTCTCTTCCCCCACTCCCTTTGTTCACCAGATTAACTTTTCCTGAAAAATTAACATAGCACTTAACACATGCCAGGCAACTCTCAAGTACTGTATACATATTAACTCACCCAATCCCCCTAACAACTCTGTAAAAAGGGAGACCACACATTTATCACTCAAACCAAGACACCTTGGAGAGGGAAAAGGACAACGAAGACAATAGGGCAAGCCAGGAGGTATAGTCACCATAAGAGATGAGAAAACAGGCGTACAAAGGTCAAGTAACTTACTCCAAGTTAAATGGCCCAACCCAGGCAGTCTGGCTCCAGAGTGTCATCTCTTAACAGTAGGTTGTCCTTCCTCTCCATCACCCACAGTCTATGTAAGCAGGTAGTAGGGCGTTTCAGGCAAAGGAAGCAGCATCAGCAAAGATAAGGAGTGTGATGCAACGAGGCCGAGCACCATGCCTGGAGCATAGGGTATGTAGGGAGAGAGGCAGGAGAAGGGCTTTTCCAGTAATCAGGTGCCAGATGACAAAGGGCTTCCTTCCTTAGTAAAGTGTTTGGAATGAACCCTGAGAGCTGGTGCAATAAGGAGTCTGGGAAGGGTTTGAGGTGACATGGCCAGGAAGAAGTCCACTCTGGGTCCCATGTGTGGGTGCACTGGAGGCAGACAGACCAGAGAGAAATAATGGCAGAGCAGAAAGAAGGAAAGAGAGCAAAAGAGGAGAAAGAAATATATTTAGGTGGTAGAATCGGTAGAGTTTAGTGACTGGAGATGGGAAGCAAAGGAGTAAGGATAACTTGGGGATAACTCTCGAGCTTGGGGGACTGGGTCCATTCATGGAGAAGGGGGTTTGTGGAGAAGAAACATGTTGAGTTTGACCTGGACATATTCAAGTTTAAGTCAGGTTTATTGAAAGTACAAATTACATACAATAAAATTCATCTTTTTAAAAAAATGATCTTTGACAAATGTATACAGTTGTGTAACCACTACTGTAAACAAGACATGAAACACTTTCATTACCCCCAAAAGTTGTCTACCACCCCTTGATAGTTCATATCCTACACCTACCCATATCCCTGGGTGACACTGACCTGATTCTGTCTCTATAGTTTTGACTTTTCCAGAATGTAACATGAAATGAATAATATAGTATGTAGCCTGTTGTGTATTCCTTCTTTCACTTAGAATAAGGTTTCGAGATCCATCCATGTTGTTTCATGTCAGTGTTTTATTCTTTTTATTTGCTGGGTAGCATTTCAGTATATGGATGTGCTGTGTTTATCCAGTCACCTACTGAAGTACATCTTGGTTGTTTCCAGTTGTTGGCCCTTATGAAAAAAATTGCTATAAACACTCATATGTACATCTTTGCGTGGATGTATTTTCATTTCCTGTGGGTACACACCTAGCAGTGGCATTGCTAAGTCATATGGTAAATGTATGTTTAACATTATAAGGATGGGCCGGCCTGGTGGCGCACTCGGTAGAGTGCGGCGCTTGGGAGTGCAGCAGCACTCCCGCCGAGGGTTTGGATCCCATGTGGAGACCGGTCCGCTCATTGGTTGAGCGCAGTGCGGACGCGACACCAAGGTTTGCGATCCCGTTGCCGGTCACGAAAAAAGACAAAAAGGAAAAAAAAAACATTATAAGGAACCACCAAACTGTTATCCAAAAGTGGCCGTACCATTTTGCATCACTGCCTGCAATATGTGAGAGCTCCAGTTGCTCTCTATCTGACTAACACTTGCTATTGTCGGTTTTTTAAATTTTGGCTATTCTACCAGGCCGGCCCAGTGGCTCACTCGGGAGAGTGTGGTGCTGATAAATTTTGGCTATTCTAGTGAGCACAGACTGATATTTCATTTTGTTTTTACATTTCCCCATGACAGTGATTAATAATGTTGAGCATCTTTGCATGTGCTTATTTGCCATCTCTATATCTTCTTTGGTGATAAATGTTTGAATTTTTGTGTACTTTTTGTTGTATTTTATTCTTATTGAGTTATTTATTTATTTATTTATTTTTTCTGCAGCATTATTTATAAGAGTAAAAAATGGCTCACAATCTAAATGTCCAACCACGGGGAGTTTGTTAATAAATTATGGCATATCCATATGATGGAATACCAGGCAGCTATTAAAAAGTCCATTTTATTCTAAGACTTAAGACATGGGGAAATGATCACAATATGTTGTTAAATGAAAAGGGCTGGTTACAAACAGCACAGACAGTACAATTACAATTTGGCTACATACATTTCTAGAGGGAAATACACAAAAATGTTGAATGAATATGACTTAATTTTATAAATGCTTTTTTTTTTTTCGTTAAATTTTTATTTTGTCAATATACACTGTATATGATTATTATGGCCCATCACCGACACCTCCCTCCCTCCTCCCTCTCTCCCCTCCCCCCCAATTTCTTTACACATTCTAGACACAGTCTTTTATTAGATAGGTGTTTTGCAAATACTTTCTATCAGTCTGTGGCTTATCTTTACATTTTCTTAACAATGTCTTTCAAAGACCAGAAGTGTTTAATTCTTATAAATCCTACTTATCAATTTCTTTCTTTTACAGTTTGTGCTTTTTGTGTCCTAAGAAATCTTTACCAAACCCAAAGTCACAAAGATTTTTTTTTCTATGTTTTTTTCTAGAAGATTTAATGTGTTGGTTTTTAACTTTAGGTCTACAATCCATTTCAAGTTAATTTTTCTGTAAATTAGGTGTAAATTAAGAGTTGAGGTTCACTGTTTTATATATAGATGTCCAATATTTCCAGCATTATTTGTTGAAAAAGTTATTTTTCTGCATTAAATTTCCTTGGCACCTTCATTGGAAATCAGTGAACTGTACGTGTGTATGTTTCTTTCTGGATTTTCTATTCTTCTGTCCCACTGATACATATGTCTTTCCTTGTGCCAATACATAACATCTTGATTACTATAATTTTACAGCAAGTCTTGAAATCAGGTAGTGTGCATCCTCCAGTTTTTCTTAATTGCTTTGACCATTCTCCATACAAATTTTCCATTTCCATATACATTTCTCTATATAAATTTTATAGTGAACTTGTTGATTTTTACAAAAAGCCACTTGAGAATTTGATTGTGATTGTGATCAATTTGGGAAAAATTGACATCTTAAAACTGAGTCTTTTGATCCATAAATATGGCATATTTTTCCATTTATTTAGTATCTCTTCACTTTCTCTTAGCAATGTTTTGAAGACTTCAGAGTATTTTGTGGCCAACCTTGCTGAATTCACTTATTACTTTAATTAACTTTTGGGGGGAGATTTTTGAGATTTTCTATATAGACAATCATGCCATCTGCTAATACAGAGTAGTTTTTTCTTTCCAATCTTATGCCTTTTATTTCCTTTTATTCCCTTTTGTACTGAAAGGACTTCCAGTATTATATTGAATAGGAGTGGTGAAAGAAGGCATCTTTGACTTAGTCCCAATCTTTGAGGGAAAACGTTTAGTCTATCATCATTGGGCACAAAAGTTTAGCTGTAAGCTTTTCCACAGATGTCTTTTTTTTCAGGTTGTGGACGTTTCTTCTATTCCTAGATTGCAGAGGGTTTTAAAAATATTACATATGGATATTGAATATTGCAAAGTTATTTTTTTTAGCATTTATTTAGATAATCATATGCCCTTTTTTTTCAGTCTGTTCTTTTCATTTATTACATGGGTTGTGTCATGAATCAATCTTGAATTCCTGAGATAATCCCCACTTAATGTGTCATATTATTCTTTTAATATATTCAATTTGCTAATATTTTAAAAAAGATTTTTGCATCTATGTGCAGGAGGGACATTGCTCTATAGTTTTCTTTTCTTGTAATTTCTTTGACAACTTTAGTATTAGGGTGATGCTGACCTCATAAAATAAGTTGGAAAGTCTTCCCTCCCTTTCTATTTTCTAGAAGACAGTTTAGATTCATGTTTTCTGAATCTGTTGTGCAGGTCATTTGTATCCATACTGATTTTCTGTTTACATGTTCTGTTAATTACTGAAAATGGTAAATCTCCAGCTGTAATTGTGAATTTGTCTATTTCTCCTCACAGTTCTATCACTTTTTGCTTTATTTTGAAGGTCTGTTGTTCAGTGCATTTACATTAAAGGTTATTGTGTATTGTGTTTTTTGATTAGGCAATGTCTCTATCTCTGGTGATATTTTTTGTTCTGAAGTCTGCTTGTTTTGATATTGACATTGCCACTCCAGCTTTCTTTTGATTAGTTTTCAAGTGATGTATCTTTTTCCATTATTTTCCTTTTAATCTATCTATGACTTCATATTTAAAGTGTGGTTGTTTTTTTTTTTTTTTCGTAGATAGCATAGAATTGGGTCTTGCATCTTGTTAATCAAATCTGACATTTCTGTTTTCTAATTGAGTTGCTTAGGTAATTTATGTTTAATTCAATTATTAACCTCATTGGATTGGTTATACATATTTAAACATGTGATTTTGCTTGCTTTTCTTTTTTCTTCTTTTACTTTTTAAAAAATCTGCTCTTATCCTGTAAATATCTTATCTTTAAAATTCCATTTCAGCCTGAAAACAAACCCTTGGGGGCCCTGGGGTAAGGAGCAGGGGCCAGATGTGAGGAAGGACATGGAGGTTTTTCTTTCCTGGGTGATGTTGCACTTGCTAAGCAGCTCTGCACAGGCCTATCTGCAGACAACAGCCTTGACTCGGATCCACTCTTGACAAAATCAATAACATTTTGTAAAGATTCTTTAGAGCTTGAAATGTTCTGTGGCTGTGAGCTAATGCATGAAGGAAGAAGGTGTCTCGGTACCTTCAGGAATCGTCCACGGAATTCTGGATGCTGATTAAAGAGACTGGAGCTCAGTAAGAATGCTGCACTCATGCTTAAATATTATACCAGGCTCAGGAAGAAGTAAAACTGAAGGAGAAAAGTGCCCTTCTTATTAATCTTGCTGGTTGTTTGCCCTTTGTTACACCTGCTGCTTTTTCACCTTGTTCTATTTTTCTGTCTTCTTTTGGATCAGTTGGACATTTTTAATAATTCATTTTTATCTTCACTGTTGTCTTCTTTGTTATATCTTTTCGACCTTTTAGTCATTGCCGAAGGGTTTATAATATGTATCATCAACTTATCACAGTCATCCTCCCTATATTATAATACCTCATATATAGCTAAGGAACCTTACAATACTACACAGTACCCCCATTTTCTCACTCCATTTCTGGTGTTATATGACATATATTTCACTTCTCCATATGCTATAAACCCCAGATGCATTATTACTTTTTTTGCTTTAAGACAGTCAATTTAAAAGCAATTGGAAGATCAGTTTTAAAGTGTCTTTTATATTTACCCACATTTTTACACTTTTTGATGTACTTCATTTCTTTGTATAGATTCCAATTTCCACCTGGTATTACACTCCTGAAGAATTTCCTTGAACATTTCTTGTAGCGCAGGTCTGCTAGCAATGTATTCTTTCAGCTTTTGCTTGTCTGAAAAATATCTATTTTACTTTCATTTCTGAAAGATATTCTGGCATGATATAGAATTCTAGATTGGCAATTTTTTCTTCAGTACTTTAAAAGTGTCACTCCATTTTCTTCTGGTTTGCATCATTTCTTCAGAAGTCTGCAGAATTCTTATATTTGTTTTTCTGTATGTAATATTTCTTTTTTTCTGTGACTACCTTTAAAATTTTATTTTTGTCTTTGATTTCTAAGTTTTCAGCACTTTGACTACGGTGTGCTAGGGGTGTCTGTGTGTTGTGATTTATTCTGCTCGAGGTTTTCTGAACTTCTGGAACTGATGGTTTGCTGTACTTCATTAACTTTGTAAAATTCTTAGCCATTATCTTTGCAAAGATTTCTTCCCCATTTTCTCTTTCTTCCTTTCTGGACTCCAACGACATATATGTTAGACAATTATTTATTGTCTCACAACTCTTGAATGCTCTCTTTTGTTTTTCACTTTGATTTTTAATTTGGATCATTTCTTTTGACTTATATTCAAGATTTAAGTGCACCAATTCTCCTTCAGCTGTATCCACTCTAATAAGCCATCAAAGGAAGTCTTTGTCTCTGACTGTATTAGTCCGTTTGTGTGGCTATAACAGAAATAGCTGAGACTGGGTAATTTATAAAGAACAGAGGATTATTTGGCTTCCAATTCTGGGACAGTTGCATCTGGCACGGGCCTCAGGCTGCTTCTACTCATGGAGGAAAGTGGCAGGCAGCCAGTGGGTACAAGCAGATCACATTGCGAGAGGAAGCAAGAGAGAGAGAGAGAGCAGGCAGGTGCCAGGGTTTTAAAGCAACCAGCTCTCGTGGGAACTAATAGAGCAAGATTTCACTCATCCCCCCACCTAGGAAGAGCATTAATCCGTTCATGAGGGATCCACCCCCATGACTCAATCAGTTTCCAGCACTGCCACATTAGGGATCAGATTTCCACATGAGTATTGCAGGGACAACACATCCAAACTCTATCATTCTGCCTCTGGCCCCCCAAAATTCATGTTACTCTCACATGCAAAATACAATCATTCCGTCCCAACAGTCCCAAAAGTCTTAGCTTGTTCCAGCACCAACTTAAAAGTCCAAAATCTAAAGTCTCATCTGAGACCAAAAGCAAAAGTCCTTCCAGCTGTGAACCTGTAAAAACCAAAACCAAACTTATCTACTGCCCAGATACAATGGTGGAACAGATATTGGGTATATATTCCAATTCCAAAAGGGAGGAATAGACCAGAAGAAAGGAGAAACAGGCCCCAAACAAGTCTGAAACCCAGCAGGGCAGACATTAAGTCTTAAAGCTCCAAAATAATCTTTGACTCCAAGTTCTGCATCCTGGGCACAATGGGGCATCTGGGCACCCAAATCCTCAGGCAGCCTCACCCCACAGCTCTGCCAGTCACAACCCAGTGGGCTATGCTGGTGTCTGTGGCTTTTCCAGGCCTGCATTGCATGTTGCCAGTGGCCCTACAGTTCAGGGGTCCTGGCAGCAGCCCCACTGCCTTGGCTGTACTAGACATTTCCCTGGTGGGGGCTCTCTGTGGAGGCTCCAACTCCACTTTTCTGCTCAGCATTGCTCTAGTAGATGGCCTCTGCAGTGGCTCTGCCCGTGTGGCAGGTCTCTGCCTGGGCTCCCAGGCTTTTCCATACATCCTCTGGAATCTGGGTGGAGGCTGCCACGCCTCCACTGCTCCCATGTCCTGCCACCTGCAGACTTAACACAATGTGGATGCTACCAAGGTTCAGGCTTCTACTCCCCAGAGCTGCTGCAGGAACCACACTTCAGGTGGCCATTTGAGGCAGGGCTGCTCCAGCCAGAGCAGCTGGGATGCTGGGAGCTAGTTCCCAAGGGCAGCTGTGCCCCAGGTCTGTCCTCCGGAACAACTCAGTCCTTCCAGGCCTCAGGGTCCGTGATGGGTGGGGCACCCTTCCAGACTTCTCAAATGCCTTTAGGGCTTTTTTTCCCATTGTCCTGGTTATTATCATCTGGTTGCCTCATCACCAAGCTAATGACTTTAACAACCAGTTTATCTGCTTCACCCTTGCATTTTTCTCCTGCTCTCTGCTTCTCTACCACATAGCCAGGCTGCAAATTTTCCTAATCTTTATCCTCTGCTTCCCTTTTAAATTCTGGCTTTACATCATGCTTTTGCTGTTAAAAGTAGCCATGCAGCTTCCTTAATGCTTTGCTGCTTATAAATTTCTTTTGCTAAGCCTTCTGGTTCACAGCTCTTAAGTCCCACCTTCCACAAAGTCCAAGGGCATGGACACAATGCAGCCAAATTCCTTGATATGGTGTAGCAAGGGTGGTCTTTTGTCCAATTCCTGATAAGTTCCTCATTTCGATCTGAGACCTCATCATCAGCATGGCCTTTACTGTCCACGTTTTTATCAACATTCTGGTCACAACCATTTAACCAATCTCTAAAGTGTTCCAAAATTCTCTCATCTTTTTCTCTTCTTCTAAGTCCTCCAAACTCCTCCAACCTTTGCTTAACCCCCAGTTCCAAAGCTGCAGCTACATTTTCAGGTATCTGTATAGCAATACCCCACTCCTCGGTACCAATTTTCTGTTTTAGTCCGCTTGTGTTGCTATAACAGAAATACCTGAGACTGGATAATTTATAAAGAACAGAGGTTTATTTGGCTCACGATTCTGGGGCAGCTGCATCTGGCACAGGCCTCAGGCTGCTTCTACTCATGGCAGAAAGCAGCCGGCAGCTGGTGGGTACAAGCAGATCACATGGCAAGAGGAAGCAAGGGGGAGAGGGAGGTGCCAGGGTCTTTAAAAAAACAACTCTCATGGGAACTAATAGAGCAAGAACTCACTCATTAGTCCCCCCCACCCAGAGAGAGCATTAATCCATTCATGAGGGATCCACCCCCATGACTCAGTTTCCAGCACTGCCACATTGGGGATCAGATTTCCACATGAGTATTGGCAGGGACAACACATCCAAACTCTATCACTGACATCATATTTTTATATTGATAGCATCTTAGTTTTTCAATTTCTAAAATAGTTTGCATTTCTCTGCTGAAATTCTCCATCAGTTTATCTATCTTTCCTCCCTTCCCCACTAGATGCTTTATTATATTAATCACAGTTATTTGAAAGTTCCAATCTGATATTTCCAACATGAGTATAGTCTGTGAGTCTGATTCTATTGATTGCTTTATCTCTTGACAATAGGTTGTTTATCCCTGTGTGTGTGCATGTGTCTCACAACTGATACTGAATGTCGGACATTGTGTGTAGAGGCTGAGGTCAATGAGTTTTACTCCTGGGAATGGGTACACTTCTTCTGTCAGATTCTTAGTGCAGGGTTCAGTTAATCTAATGAGAGGTGGAGCTGGGTTAAGGATTTTTGTTGCTATCCTTTCAGAGCACCACAAACCTTAAATTCCTCCCAAGGTGGCATGCTACTATCTATCTTGTGCTTAGGGGTGGGTCCAGAGCACCAGGGAGTATTTTGTTTGTCTGCTTGTTTTGGTTTTGGCCCTCCTGCTTTACCCTCAGCCTTCAGCAGCCCCTGCACAGCTGTACCACAGGAGTCTTTCTTCATGTTCCTGCACTGCTCCAGCAGTAGATCGCTGCTGCTGCACTCAGTATGAGGCTCGGGATGGCACAGGGTCTGTTCTCATTTCTCCTTGTCCATCTTTAATCCTAGGAAGACATTGTACAACTGGGCCTCAAGGACTTGGCTTCACCAACAGTGAAGCTTGTGGCAGCCTCGTGTCTATGGTTGGCATGGGACACTTTCTTCTCCCAGCAGTAGCAGACCTATGTGTTGTATGAGTGCAAGATCCTGGGCCTTAGAGTGTTTTCTGCTCCTTCCCCAAGGGCAGAAGGCTTTTGCTTCCCCTTCTCCCCCCAAGAATCAAACGGTTTGGCTTCTACCTCTCCCCAGAGGTATATTATCTTTGCTTAAGCCCTGGGAGGGTTTTCTATCCATCCTCCCAGTGGCTTAAGGCTTTTGCTTTGGGAAATTAAGGTCTCGGGAGATGAGGGGGGGTTTGTGCCCATGACCAGCTGCAGCTGAATATGTGTGCTCGTGCCTTTGATCTGAGCCTTCCCCAGTCTCATGCCTTGCTTCTGGTATTTCTCACGAGCACATAGCCAAGATTTCCAGAAAAGAGCTTGCAAATGAGAGCAAACTTCCCTTGTATCTGAGGCTCTCCATTTTCTATACTGTCATGCTAGGCTAAGTCAACCTTTAAGGATTCATTACAGTTTTAGCTGATTTCTTCTTATCTCCTTTTATGGTGGCCACATCTTCTTCCCATGTTCTGCCAGAGGTGAAACCATTCATGTGACCCGTCACTCCTCAGAGAGTTTTGCCACTCTTCAGAATCCAGTTCACTTGGCTGCCTTGTGAGCTCAGTTCTCTATTGGGTTCAAAATAAAAACGTTATGATTTTCTAGATTATCTGACTTTTTCTTATAATAAAAATAAGAATAATATTTCTGGGGGGATTTCTATATCCATAGTGAAAGTGAAACTCCCTAAACACATTTAATTCACAAGTGAATTTAAGACATTCAAGTGAACATGTGCAGGAGACTGTTGAGTATACAGGTCTGGAAAGTAAAAAAGAGCTGGAACTTGTTCCAGTGTATCTATTGCTGCATAACAAACTACCCAGAAAACACAGTAGCCTAAAGCGATGCTTATTTCACTCATGAATCTGCAATTTAGAAAGAGTTTGGTGAGAAAAACTTGTCTGTGCTCTACGTAGCATCAGCCAGCTTGGCTCAACTGGGGGCTTCAAGATCCACTCCCACCATAGCTTACTCCCTCACGGAGCTGGCAAGTTGGCCCTGGCTGCTGTCTGGGATCTCAGCTGGGTATGAGGGCTTGGGGAGCTCAGTTCCTTTCCATGTGAGCCTCTCCTTGTGGGTCCTCTCACAGAATGTTTGTGCTTCTTCACAGCATGGGATCAGTTCCAAGAGGAGCATCCTGAGAGAATCATGTGCAAGCTGTATTGTCTTGTGTGACCTACCCTTGGAAGTCACACAGCAACAAACCCTTGCAGATTTAAGGAGAGGAATTGTGGACTCTATCTCTGCATGGAAAGACTGTCAAAAACAGATATAAGAAGAGCATGTAGGATGAAAGACACTGATGGACTGTTTTTGGAAAATATAATCTGTCTCACAACTAAGATGTAGAAGCAGGCTGGTGAGGTCTGGATATTGCTGGATATTAGAAAATCCACTGGGAAATCTTGGAATATTCTTCTGTTCCTGTGAAAGAAGGTTGGTGATAGAATATAGATTTCAAGGCTGTGGTTCTCTGTTTTCATAAAGGTGAGCTGTTAAAGCCCAAAGACTAAAAGAAATGTGAGAGGTGGTGGGGCACCCTGATGCCAGAGGTGGATTGCATGAGCTTGAATCCCAACTCCAGTGCTGCTTACCTGAGTCACTTTGGACAAATTAAGTCACCTCTTTGAACCTATTTTTCCCATCTATAAAATGGGCATAATAGTTCTTATTTCTGAATTGTCACAAGCATCAGATGAAATAATTCATATTAAAGGTCTTAACATAGTTCCTGGTATATAGTAAGAGTGTAATATATATTACTCATGTACGATAATATATAATCACAGGGAGGAATCTTGATTCAAAGGGGCTGTGATGAACCAGAGCTGATTAATATAGGAACTTCCAAATAAAATTTTGTGATTTCAAGTTTTGTATAAAAATATATGAGTACATATTTCTTGGCTAATAATAAGAGAGCATGGCACCTTCTATATTTCTGCCTTGAAGTTCATCCTCTCACTAATAGTTACAACAACTCAGATGAAAAAGTAGATGCTCAGGGAAGTTAAGAAATATGCTCCAAACCTCACAGCCAGGAAGCGGTGGAGCAAGAATTCAAGCCACCGGTCAGGGAGACAGTGTGACTCTGGTTGGCAAAACTTTTCCCTAACCTAGAGAGGTCCTGCTGGGAAAAACAAAGGCAAGACACCCATGGTGGTCTTCCCTGGAGATTTCCACCTGTCATTAATTATCTATTCTAATGCTTCAGGTTTGCAGCCTCAACTGAGAAATGCAAGAGTCTTCCAAGTTATCACTTTTATTAAATATGATCAAAAGTTTCCAGCAAGGTTTAATGAGATTCTTTGGAGAGACAATTACCAAGGCACTGAAAGCTGAGTGTAATTCATTGCATGCTAATAATAAAAGCAGAATCTGCCTTAATAAAAAGTTTATAACATCCAGTCTTAAAGTGTTGGACTCTGCCCCTCTTCCTTTCTTGCCGTGGGTTTTTTTAAAAGCAGAAAAGATTGTGTGGCCCCACTTTTCAGGTTGAAGTACAGTGGACAAAATGGTAATGGGGGTGGGAGGGTATAGGATTTCCTAAAAGTCTCAGTTTTTTCTTTAAAGCATGAAGACAGTCCCTTAATTCTCTCACAGCTTTTGGAATCTCGATCGCTCACCTTGTGTATAGTTTTGTCCTGCCTTCTCCAATTGTCCCACATATGCAGGGAGCAGTTCAGGGCTGTGGGAAGAGCATGGGGCGTGAGCTCAGGAGACCTGGGCAGGAATCCCAGCTGGGCCAGGAGGCCCTTAGGAGCCCATGCTAGCCCTCCCGGAGTGGTTATGAGGACCAACTGCATTAACGAATGGGCACCAGGGTGTTCTTGTGAGTTGGGACATGCTATTTGGGAATATCCCAGAGAGCTGGATCTTGAGACTGAAGCAAGCAGACCCTGACCCTGTGCCTGCTCTGCATTTTGTACCACTCCACCCACACTGGGCATTCTTCATGATTATGGGCCTGGGTGTACAGGCCCTTTCCCAACCAGAGGGGAGCAGGGTGGATGGGGCTGGGGAGGAGGTTTCTGTAAACTCCTGGTAGATGTCCTTGAAGAGGCAACTGCTTTAATGGGCAAAGGGTTTTGCACAGTATCATGGAAAAGTCCTGGCCACAGGAAAGTGGGAGCTGTGTGTGAAGACACACATGCAGGCCTCTGGCTCCGCCACAAGCCAGCTCCAACTGCAAGGTTGTCACTAGGGAGGAGAGGCTGGGTTGCCCAGGCCCAAGTCCACATGAAGATGCACACCTGGAGCCAGCCCTGGCTTAGCGGCCTATTCACTGTGGGATCCTCAACAGGTCACTCATCTTCTAGGAACTCATCTTCTCATCTGCAAATTGGGCTTAACATCAAACTCACAAGAGTATACAACGGCTAAAATGTAATCATGAGTGTGCAACTGCCTTGTAAGGTAGAAAACACTGTCCACACCTAAGGATGAGTGTCACATCACCAACCGAGTGCGTAGGCCATCATCATGGCATACAGGACACCCGTTGGAGTGTCCACCCATGCTTTTCCTGTGATTCTCCTTGCTCACGGCAGCATTTTCGTATGAGTCCACACTGTCACTTTGGCCACAACTGGTAAGTCCCTGCCTCAACCTGTACCAGCTACACTCCTTTGCACAGTGCCCACTGCCTAGTTAGCATGGGTAACTCAGGGCTGGGCACTGGAGCTAGCCAATCAGGCCCCTTTCCTAGCAATTTGGAAGACATCTCACCTTGTCCTGACCATCCCTCAAATAAAGCGGAATTCAGTCCAGCAGTTACAGAGACCTATGTTCTGTATTGTGGTCTGGGGAGCAGAAAAACTAGGCATCTGAGAGAGAGAAAAAACAGGACTGAGGGACAAAGAGGGGTGCAGAGGAGAGACAGAGGCAAGGAGCATTCCTCTCCCAAATTCTTAGGCTCCTAAGGCCCCAGTGCCCGCCACCCACAGGTTCTACAAGTACCCTGTGTCCTCTCATAGACTCCTTTGTTGTTCAGGCTCCAGTGGGACTTTGTTTATTATGATGAAAAATCCTATCCAACTCCTACAGAATCAGAGCATTATATATCATATTAATACCTACTGTGTGCCAGGCCCTGCCATGGACTTTTTGCTTTTAGGATTTTTTAAAAGTTTTTCATTAATGTTTCACATACAATCTTAAATGTGATCTTAATTCTTAAATGCACAACTGGGCATATTTCGTGTACACCTATTCAACCACTGACCTTATCAAGACATAAAAATTTCCAGTCTCCAGAAGGTGTCCTTGTACCACTTTCTGGTCAATGCCAAAACCTCTTCTTTGAGGTAACCACTATTCTGACTCATCTTAATGTCTGTTTCATGTTTGTTTGTACATTATCTCACTGGTTCTTTTAGATTAAAAAAGCTAATTACAAAATATTTTATACACACAGAAAAGCACAGAAAATAATATGATAGCCATGAATCTAATTCCCAGATTTAATAGAATGCTAATATTTTGTCATATCTGCTTTTTTCCTTATCTTTGATAGCATGTGTCTAGGTGTAGATTTACTTTGTTTTAAGAACTTCCATCAGTTTCAGGAGTCTTCATTCTGAGGATTCCTGTTTGTCCCCCAAAAGTTCATGTGGACACTTAAGCTCCCAACAGTGTTGGGAGGTGGGGCCTACTAAGAGGTGATCAGGTCATGGGAGGAGCCCTCATGAATGGATGAATGTTGTTACCATGGGAGCAGGTTATTATGAGAGTGGGTTGTTGTAAAGTGAGTCCAGCCCCTGGTGGCTCTCTGTTTTATTCGCTGGCTTCTACCTTCCATCTTTCACCATGGGATGACCCTGGCCAGATGCAGCCCTCAATCTTGGTTTTCCCAGCCTCCAGAGCCATGAGCTGAATACACTTCTATTGTTTATAATTTACCCAGTCTGTGGCATCCCGTTGTAGTGGCAGAAAACAGACTAAGACAATGTCTTTCATCAGTTATGTGACATTCTTATGCATTCTCTCTTGTGTGTTTGGTTTTTCTCCTAAACTTTGTTGTGAACAATAGCACACCTACAGAAAAGTTCACAGAACAAAAAAGTATAGCTCCATAATTTATCACAAATGTATCACAAGTTTATCACCCATGTAACCATGACCCAGGTCAAGAAATAGCACATTGCCACCAGCACCCCAAGAAGCTGCCCTCGAGCCCCCTCCCCACCAAACCTACCTCCACTTTTACTTGTATGTTAATTACTTCCTGGATTCTCCTTATAGTTTTCCCATCCAAGGATGCATTGCCAAATGCCAAGGTTTCACTGTATCTGTTTTGCCTGTGTCTGTTTTTCTTTTCTTAAACAACCTTCTATTCAACAATCTGTCAATCTTGAAGATCAATTTAACCAGGAGCATTACTATCTTTTTTTTCTTTGTAAACTTTTTCCCAGACTGTTAGTATGGTAATTACTTTTTGGAGAGAGATTCAGTTTTTTTAAGTAAGCTTTTTTATTTAGAATAGTTTTGGATTTACAAAACACTTGCAAAGAACAGAGAGCTCCTTCATATTCCACAAGCCTTTCTGTTATTATTAACATCTTACATTATTACGGTATATTTGTCACAATGCATAAACCAATATTGATACATTATTATTTACTGAATTCCATACTTTATTTATATTTTATTAGTTTGTACCAAACATCCTTTTTCTGCTCTAGGATCCCACCCAGGACACCATGTTACTTTGGTCATCATATCTCCTTAGGTTTGTGGCAGTTTCTCAGACTTTCCTTGTTTTTGATGACCTTGACAATTTGGAAGAGTTCTGATCAGGTATTTTGTAGAATTTCATTCAATCAACTTAGATTTGTCTGATGTTTTTCTCATAATTATACTGGAGTTACGGGTTTGGAGAGAAAAACTACAGAGGCAAAGTGTCTTTCTCGTAACATCATATCGAGGGTACACATGATCAACATGACTTATCACTGTTGATGTTAACCTTGATGACTTAGCTGCAGGTACTGCTTGCCAGGTTTCTCTGCCGTAAAGTCACTCTTTTCTCCCCCTCGCTTCCAATATTGTACTCTTTGGGATGAAGTCACTGATTCACAGTCAAGACTTAGGAGTGGAGAGCTTCACTTCCTTGAGGGTGGAGTATCTACAAAAATTATTTGGAATTCTTCCACATGAGAGAGTTCTCTCTTCTCCACCATTGATTTATTCAGTCATTTATTTGTATTAGTATGAACTCATGGGTATTTATTTTATGCTTTGAGTTTTAATCTAACACTACCTTATTTTGTGGCTCAAATTATTCCAGCTTTGGCTATTGGATACTACAAAATGCTCCAGGCTCATCTTGTATATTTCCTACCCTAGTCCTATAATCAGCCTTTTCTCCAGGGGTCCCATTTCTATTATTTGACAATGGTAGTGGAAACCAAAATCTGGGTGGTAGGTTTGTTTGGTGCTACTGAAATGTAGTTGCTTTTAAGCTTTTTCAGGTAACAGAGCAAAAAATATCTTTGTGTATACTAGCCCATGTATACACACATACCTGTAAATATTTCTATCCGTAAAGTTCCGTATCTATATTACGCTAAACATGAATTCATACTGGTGTACACAACACTAATCCATTACCACGTGGATTATTCTAGCTTCCTCCCCTGTGTTATCTGAAACCTCCCACTTTTACAGTGAGAAACCTGGCTCCCACTATAGCCATTCATTTACTTAATTGTTCAATTTCAGCATACATATATAGTGGTTTCAGAATTGAAACCACTCATGGGAAACCATACCCTTATGGGAAACAACTCTATCAAATAGTGTAGAGTGCTTGCGTCCAGTTTCTTTCACCTTCAGTCTTACAGACTCCACTCATTTTCAAGGTTTCTTAAGTCAGCACCTTCCCCTGCCCCCCACCTCCTTCAGTGAGGTTGTTTCATACATTCATAATATAATCAGATTCTTTTGTTACCTTGTGCATTCTATCCTAAGATCCCTCAACCTCCTAAGTGCGTTTTTAAAAAAAATTTGTATACCTTAAGTTTCTTTTTTTTTTTTTTCTCCCTCCATTGAGGTCCTCTTTTTTTTATTATTATTTTTGTTTTGTCAATATACAATGTAGTTAGTTATTGTGTCCCATCACCAAAACCTCCCTCCCTCCTCC
>NW_007735700.1:73554-74960 GCF_000696425.1 Galeopterus variegatus | reverse complement strand
GTCCTTGAATAAAGTGGAACTTCTCTGGCGAACTGTCAGCTCGGGTCCGTGCGCCCTTTCAGATCCCATTTTCTTTTCAATGTTAGCAGAAGAGAAAATTGATAAGTGGTGATGTATCAGTTTGCTCAGGCTGCCATAACAAAGTAGCATAGACTGGGTGGCTTACACAATGGAAATTTTTTCTCACAGTTCTGGAGGCTAGAAGTCTCAGATCAAGGTAGGGCGGGGTCAGATTTTGGTGAGGACTCTCTCCCTTGTTTGAAGAAGGCTGCCTTTTCACTGCATCCTCACATGGCAGAAAGAGAGATGGAGTTCTCTGGTGTCTTTTATAAGGACACCAATCCTATCAAATCAGGGTCCAACCTTCATGACCTCATTTAACCTTAATTACTTTTTTATAGGCCCTACCTCCAATTACAGCCACACTAGGGGTTAGGACTTCAACTTACTAGATTTGGGGAGACACAAACATTCAGTCCATAACAGGTTGTTGCACTAAATTATTATAATAATAATTAGTAGTACTTGCTATTGTTTNTCTCACTTTTTCCTTCAATCTGGTATTTCTGTTTCTCCAAGCCCAGGGCTCCCGAAAATCCTGGTGCCGGGTTCCTTTGAGCCTCCGAGCACTTGCCCTCGCTGAGGTGTCAGAGGGTAAAGTGACAACTTCTATCCTCCTCCCTCCCGGTTCGTCTCCGAACCTCCAGGACTGACAGAATATAGGTGGGGATGCCCTCTATATTTGTGTCTTTCCCTCCCTCCAGCTGAAGGAACTTTTCCCTTCTCTACCTCCTTGTCTTTCACTCTCCCTCCTCCTTTAACATGGGAGCTTCCCCCTCGTCACCTGTAGCAGATTCTCCCCTCCAATGCCTTATAAAAAACCTAAAAACCTTGTATGTATGGGAGGTCCTCTTTGCCTCCAGGAATCATCCCTAAACAAAAAAAACCATACCCTCCAACCTAGCTATCCCGTTACTCTCCCATCTTCGAGCTGAACTCTGAAAACACCAGGATTGGCTATTGCCTAATCCTACCTCCTCCCAAAACACCTCTGTTGGGTCTGCAGCTGGCGGCTGACCTGTACAGCACTAGCCTCGTTCCTTCTGGTGAGTGAGCAAACAGGCCCGGATTACTCTTTCCCTCCAGTCCCCTTTGGAAGGAGACGGGGGAAGAGAGCCGTGAAGAGAGGTGAGCACACCGTCAGCCCCCCAGCCCAGTTAAAGGACACTCAGACGTGGTGGGGGTTCTGTCAAGGCAGTTCCATTTATTATCACACAAGCACTTGTTTTTATAGGCAGATAGGGAGGGGAGGTTTTAACATTCAGCTTAAAGGTCAAGGGCATGCATTCTGTCTCAATGCCTAGCTTTACATCTCAATGCCTTTCACGAGCGCAATAATGGCCAAT
>NW_007735700.1:72165-72636 GCF_000696425.1 Galeopterus variegatus | reverse complement strand
GCCACGTTAATACGTCCTTGTGGGCCCATAATGGCACCGCTTGTAATGTCACTTAAGGTGGCATTGGTTTTTAAGGCCCGACACACCTCCACAGTACACCCTGGGGATTTAGTATTCTACACCTCCCCAGAGCCACAAGGTCCATTAACTCCTAAGTGGAAAGGCCCTTGCCCAGTCATTCTTTGCACTTCCACAGCTGCCAAGCTTTCCCTACCAAACAACCAAGTAACTCCATGGATCCATATCTCTAGGTTTAATTTTTATTTTGTCAATATACAATGTATATGATTATTATGGCCCATCACCGACACCTCCCTCCTTCCTCCCTTTCTCCCCTCCCCCCCAAGAATGTCCTTTCCGTTTGCTTGTTGTAACAACTTCAAAAAAAGTATAGTTGTTATATCTTCTTCCCCACCCCACCCCCGGTTTTTTTTGTGTGTGTATGTGGGTAAATTAATTTGTTTATTTTTT
>NW_007735700.1:70203-71109 GCF_000696425.1 Galeopterus variegatus | reverse complement strand
ACATACTCTATGGGTGGTACAAGACGTTAATAACAAACTACAAAAGGCCCTCACCTCCACAGCTGAATCTCCATCTGCCTTACAAAGACAAATCACCTCCCTAGCTAAAGTTACACTACAAAACCGCCGAACACTAGACCTCCTCATGGCAGAAAAGGGCAGCACTTACATCTTCCTCCAGGAAGAATGTTGCTATTATATCAATGAGTCAGGGCTAGTAAAAACCAATATTGTCAAACTCACCAACCTAGCCTCAGACCTCAGAGCCAACCGCCCTGATCCTTTCTCCTCTTTTTTCCAAGGCTCACTTCTCACCTGGATATGGCCAATATTAGGACCCCTCGCCGTTATATTTATAGCCTGTCTTTTCTGCCCTACATTATAAAACTTATTCAAACTCAACTTAAAAAGTCTCTAACCAAACTTTTAACCAGCTTTTACTTAAAAATTACCAGCTCCTGGCCACCAAAGATCCTGCCTGCTCTTCACCAGATCAGCTAACCCGCTGTTAAAATGGACCTGCCTCATCGATGGTCCCTGTTCCTGGAAGCTTTGGCCATGGATGCCTGGATGCTCTCCCCTACAGCCTCCTACACACTGGACTCAACAAATCACTGACCTGTGGCTTCAGGGAACCTTTCTAGAGTTCTCCCCCTTCAAAATTATCTTATTCTCTACCCTCTGTTGGGTGCTGTTACAAAATCCCCAATCTCCTCCCAATTCCTCTTCCCCTACTGCGCCCCTGTCCAGCAAGAAGTAGCTCGAAAATTACGATGACCCATTCCCACAACAGAGGAAAAAGGGAGGAATGTAAGGATACCGTGGGCACTCAAGCAGAGGAGGAGGGGGAAAGCATTCCCTAGCAATATGGCGCCCTTCTGGGTTCTTCTCCACAGTAGAAGCCCA
>NW_007735700.1:68849-70132 GCF_000696425.1 Galeopterus variegatus | reverse complement strand
CAGCTCCCTATAAATATACGCGCAGTCCTTGAATAAAGTGGAACTTCTCTGGCGAACTGTCAGCTCGGGTCCATGCGCCCTTTCAGATCCCATTCTCTTTTCAATGTTAGCAGAAGAGAAAATTGATAAGTGGTGATGTATCAGTTTGCTCAGGCTNTCCATAACAGGTTGTTGCACTAAATTATTATAATAATAATTAGTAGTACTTGCTATTGTTTGAATGTTTGTCCCCTCCAAAACTCATGTTGAAATTTAATTGCCATTGTAACAGTATTAAGAAGTGGATCCTTTAAAAGGTGATTAGGCCATCAGTGCAATTACAAAAAAGTGATTTTGTCCCCCTCCTGATCTCTTGCCCCTCCACCCTCTGCATGGGATGACTCAGCAAGAAGGGCCTCGCCAGATGCCAGCCACTCAATCTTGCAGCCTCGAGAACTGTAAGCCAATAAATTCATGTTGATTATAAATCACCTAGTCTCAGATATGCTATTAAAGCAGTGAAAATGGACTAAGATAGTAGTATTATATCAGATAGTGATGCATATAGAAATTATTTTGAGATATTGATTGATTTTAGCAATATTTGGTTGCATTCTTATTCTTAATTAAACTCAGAAATGACATTTATTTTTTGGATATGTTTAAAGAAGATATCAAATTATTATGGTCTATAGTTAATTTTTAGAATTAGGGATTATGGTTTTCATTATATTTTTCAAATATGCTGCTGACATCTATAAGTGCAGAAAGAACCTTTACTATTATCAAACATGTATATCTCTCAAGGTCAGATGAAAAGATCTATTAAGCACTTGTGTTGCAAGATTAGTATCACTGCTTGGTGAGGTGAGTGAAAGAGCAAAATTCACATATCAAAGTTGTTTTTCAGTTCAGTCTCCAAATAAGAATGAGGCTCAGTTGCTAAGAAGCTTTCACCTTGGGTTTTCTTTAAAAGGTTATAATGATAGCTTTCAATGACTGTCCTTAAATACAGTATTTTGAAAACTAATCAAGTGAAGTGGAAATACTTCAGATTTCATTTAATGGATCTTTGAAGTTGCTTGTACAATCCAAGAGTCAGTGAATCAAGTTAGTGTTTTCATTGTTATTCTTGTTTTTTAATGGAATGATACAATAAACAGAAAACACCTAACATTTGTCTTCATAGAAAGTAAATATATATCATGAATATTTTTATTTATATACCAAAGTGGTACCACTAGTCCCTTCTTTCTGGCATGGATACTACTTGTCTTCAGTCAGTAGATAACTAAGTGCCTTAC
>NW_007735700.1:58062-68558 GCF_000696425.1 Galeopterus variegatus | reverse complement strand
ACCTTGGGTTTTCTTTAAAAGGTTATAATGATAGCTTTCAATGACTGTCCTTAAATACAGTATTTTGAAAACTAATCAAGTGAAGTGGAAATACTTCAGATTTCATTTAATGGATCTTTGAAGTTGCTTGTACAATCCAAGAGTCAGTGAATCAAGTTAGTGTTTTCATTGTTATTCTTGTTTTTTAATGGAATGATACAATAAACAGAAAACACCTAACATTTGTCTTCATAGAAAGTAAATATATATCATGAATATTTTTATTTATATACCAAAGTGGTACCACTAGTCCCTTCTTTCTGGCATGGATACTACTTGTCTTCAGTCAGTAGATAACTAAGTGCCTTACATACACTGTGTGCTAAAATAACTACGCACTTATAAATGAGGACTTCTTAAACTGTAATGTGCAAATGAATCACCGAAGGATATTGTTAAATTTCCCTTTCTGAGTTTCAGATTCAGTAGGTCTAGAGTGGAGCCCCAAATTCTACAATTCTAATGGCGATGCTGATGTTGTTGGTCCAGAGGTTTCAAAAGCCCCAAGGCACAGTTGTTTCATCAGGAAACTTACAAAACATAAATTGGTAAAATAATGTTACTATCAGGGCTGGCCCGGTGGCGCACTGCTACAGTGTGCCGCTTGGGAGCACGCTGGCGCTCCTGCCGAGGGTTCGGATCCCACATACAGACCGGCCACTCACTGGCTGAGCGAGGTGCGGGCGCAACACTGAGGGTTGCGATCCCGGCTGGTCCCGGTCCAGTACGGGCGCGACACTGAGGGTTGCGATCCCAGCCGGTCCCGGTCCGGTACGGGCGCGACACTGAGGGTTGCGATCCGTTGCCGGTCACGAAAAAAGACAAAAAAAAAAAAAGGAAAAAAAAAATAATGTTACTATCGTATTCTCCATGTTTTTTTTTAAGGATTGATGGGATAACATATATAAAGCAACTGACATAAGATAGTTCAAAAATGATCAAACCTATTAACTGAATAAACGAGAGACATTGTCTATCATGGTTAAGTTCATGGAGCTGAATTTATCTAAGGCAGGGAATTTGAAGGGCTTATTAAAATAGAATAGGCATTCAGATATAAATTTATTGAAAATTTTAAACTCTAGAGATGTGGGACTTTACTTCAAAAGTAGGAGAAAACTCATGAGTGGCTTTTAGTTACAGTGATAACAAATTAAAAGCAAAAATTGTATCCATCGGGGCTGGCCGCGGTGGCGCTCCCGCCAAGGGTTCAGATCCCCGGCCGTGGTGGCGCTCCCGCCAAGGGTTCGGATCCCACATACAGACCGGCCGCTCACTGGCTGAGTGGCCGCGGTGGCGCTCCCGCCAAGGGTTCAGATCCCACATACAGACCGGCCGCTCACTGGCTGAGCGAGGTGCGGGTACAACACCGAGGGTTGAGATCCCGTTGCCGGTCCCGGTCCGGTACGGGCGCGACACTGAGGCTTGCGATCCATTGCCGGTCACGAAAAAAGACAAAAAGGAAAAAAAAAATTGTATCCATCAAAATCAAAGTCTGGGAAACTAACAAGGATGCTTTTGCAGTAACTGTAGATTTGACCTAATAAGGGCATAAGGGTTATGGTGGAAGTAATGAAAAGGCAGAGTATGAGAGGCCAACATTTATTGAGCGCCTACTCTCAGGCAAGATGCTATGCTTTACGTTACGATGGTTGCATGCAGAACTCACCTGGGAGATGTTCAAAATGTATGCACGCATGTGCACACTTCATTCTATATCACAGCAAGATCTCTGCAGGAGGGTCCAAGCAAGTCCTCTCGAAAGCTCTTCACTGGGCAGGTGCACCACTGTTTGCCTGTCAGACTTCCTCTCCCTGGAACTCTTCTAGGGCGATTCCCATTCTTTGCCTTCCCTTCTCCTCTAGCCTGCCGACCTTCATGGAATGTCCCCCTGAGAGGAGATAAATGGTTGTGTCAGATATTTGAAAATGAGCTGTTCTTACTCTTTACCTCCCGGCTCTACTTAATTCTTCTTTTTAAAAAAAAAAAAAGATGATCGGTAAGGGGATCTTAACCCTTGACTTGGTGTTGTCAGCACCACGCTCACCCAGTGAGCCAACCAGCCATCCCCATGTAGGATCCGAACCTGTGGCCTTGCTGTTATCAGCACCACACTCTCCCGAGTGAGCCATGGGCCAGCCCTCTACTTAATTCTTCTAAGGCAATGTAGATGCCTCTGCTTACTGAAAGAATGGTCAGGAGCTGCAGACCGGTAAGAGATGCGCATAGTTCAATATTTCAAGATCCTTTTTCACTCTAATAAATTACCTAACTCAGAGTATGATTCCAGGTCTGAGCCCAAGTACATACTACTCCTGCTATGTTCCGCTGCCAAGTATTGCAAGCTATCTAGGAAAAAGCAATTAAATTGATAATGGCTTTTGCTTTTCCTTTTCCATGACAGGGAAAAAAAGAAAAGCCATTACTGTATCTTGAAAGTAGTGTGCCCTAAAATATTAAGAAATAAGGTAGAGTAATTGTAGCAACATCTTTATCTTGGCTACAAAGTCCCCAAGACTGCCCCATTTTTATCACACAGCTCTGGCTCTTCCTTAGTTCAAATTTTTGTACAACTCATATTTTAAAAACCTGAATATCACCTTTTCTTATAGATCTTCCTCTCTTACTTTTGCCTTTTTAAAGCTTCTCTTATGCCTCTAATCTGTTGTGACCAGGTCAAACCTTCTCTCTTCTATCGAAATACAATTTATAAAGTTTGCTTCTTTTTCAACTTGAGACAAACAGGACAGTTGAGCCCACCCAATTAAAAATCCATATGCATTAATAATCCCATTACAACGCTGAATCCTTTTTCAAAATTGGCATTTCCTCAGCATTTATATCTTCTTAATCTGTGTTCTTTTAAAATTTTAAGTGCTTGTAGTGCTGCATTACCTTCTCATCGTTTCCTTGGAACTTCTCCGAAATACATCTGTTATGATTTCCTGGGAATAGTGATTCTCAGACATAGTTACACATCAGAATCACTTGAGGGCTTTAAAAACTATTGTTGCTTGGGCGCAATTAAAACAGAATCTCTGGGGTAAGACTCAGGTGTGAGTATATTTTTAAATGTCAGGACTGAAAACTGCTGCTTTAGATCATACACTGTTCTAAGCCGGAAAACAAAACAAAAACAAACAGATTTTTAAAGTGGAGGGCGCTGGTTTAACCAGAGGGAGCCGTAGCAAGGTTTAGAGGCCTGGAAGCTGGAGGGCTCCCAAGAGACAAATGTGGAAGTCAAGGGCTTGGAGGCATAATTCCACCAAGGATATTTATTATACGTCTATATTTATATCTATTGCATCAGCTGTTAGATGCTCTATATGTCGTCCTCCTTTCAGCTAAATCTCCTAAGCCTGTAAGAAGTAACTCTTGCTCAGAATCAATTTTTAGTTGATTGAGGATCACTATTTGTGTTTCTCTGGTCTGCACAGAAGGCAGTGGGAACAAGAACAGAGTCAAGTGTGCCTTAGTTGTAGCTGCTTCTCACTTTGTTCCCAAATTTTCCAGGTCTCCACATCATTCATTATTGCACATTTAATACAGCGTAAAGATGTTCTTTTCAGATTCATTTAATAAATGGCCCAGAATTTCTAGCTAAACCCCTGACATAGCAGGTCACAGGCACAGAAGGAGCATCATGGGACAGACTGTGGTTCAGAACCTGGGACTAGCAACCAAGAGACTTACTCTTCCCGATACTGCTCTTTACATTGAATTAATCACTAACCAACCTGTGCCTCGGCTTCCTCACAGGTCAAAAGGATGTAGGATCAAGTTCTACACATACTTCAAAGGCTTTGTGAAATGAGACAATGTCAGGCCTTAAAAACTAATGCCACCTTAAGTGACATTACAAGCAGCACCATTATGGGCCCAAAAGGGTGTATTAACGTGGCAGCCTAAAACGGCGCTGGGAGGAAGTAGGGTGGGAGGTCTGTAGTAACCTTGCCTTAGCCCTTATTGGCCAAATACACGCTTCTGCACTCGTGAACACTGTGTGATTGCAATAGCTAGGCATTGAGACAGGCAGGATGCATGCTCTTGTACCCTTTAAGCTGATTGGAGGATGTAAAAACCTCCCTTCCCCATTTGCCTTTAAAAGCAAGTGCTTGTGTGATAATAAACGGAACTGCTCGACAGAACCCCCACCGGTCTGATGTCCTTTAACGGGCTGGTTGGGGGCCGGTGGCTGTGCTCACCTCTCTTCACGGCTCTCTTCCTCCATCTCCTTCCAATGGGGACTGGAGGGAGAGAGGAATCCAGGCCATTCGCTCGCCCACCAAAAGGAACACCAAGGGAGAGACTGATAGCAAGGCAAGGGCTGTTCGGGTCGGACGGTGGCAGACTGGACAAGACAACATACAACTAAGTACTTAAAAACTAAAAAGTACTATTCAGAAGAAAATTATTTTCATCAGTATGATTATTTATGAATGAAGAATTTGGCCCATGTTCTTCTATTTGTTGGCAATTTCTGTGACAGAATGGAGTGTGGAAAGGAAAAATGAGGGAAAAAATTCTCATCACAGCATATTTAATGATATGGACCTGATGAAACAAAGAAAAGAAGATTTAAAAGGTAAAGAAAAATATACCAGGTATTTATGATGAAAATGAAAATTTGGAGGGGTGGGGGAGAGAAAGTGGTTTTTTTTAAAAGAATTTTGCTTTATTTACAATATCTTGGTATTCCTCTTGCTTGTTCTCCCTTTAGCAACCCAAGCATTGTTTAGGGCAGAAATGGCTGACTTTTAATTTCAATTGAGTTCTCTAAACTCCAGAAAGAACTTTGGTTGCTTCCTAAACCAAAATAAAAATTCAGTCTTTATCCTTATTACATTCTCCAGGGAAATTTTCTCTCTTCAGTACAGCCACTGGGACATGCTGCTGAAAGCCTGTTTAGATGCTCTGGAGCAAAAGATCTGAAACTTCCCCTGAGATCCCACTATAACTGCTCATTTCAGATATTTATATACAGAAAGTCTTCATTCTTAGAATAATTTTTCAGATAAGTTTCCCAAAGAAATCATTAATATTAAAATTCCATTTCAGAAATTACTTACTGGTAAAAACGTTAGCCTCATATCAAAACTGGAAGGTTGTAAAAATGTTTTATGAATATCTGAGGAATCTAATGCAAGTAAGAAAATGATAATATGCAAAGGAAAATTTTCATGTTTTGTGCCATCAAGAAGAATTGTGTTCCATTTAATTTCTGCCTTGGTTACTCTTCTGTTGTTTTCCCTCAATGTTTGTGAAATTAGTCAATGCTATCTTATTTTATTTTTATGATTATCTTTGGATGAGTGGCTATAAAGAATTAATGAAAACTTTCCCTCCTTAAAGACAAAATTGCAGATTATTGTGTATGCATTAGCACTCAATAAATACTTATAAATTATTCACTGATTTGAATGACATTAAATTTTTATTTTCATGAGTTGAGTGTAATTCAATACCACCAATCTATGCCCAATCTCATACCTAATTCTTGGCACTTACTTTTTTAAATATCAGGTAGTTTATATTTAATTTGTGAAAATCTAAAAAATTCAGATTTGCCCATCTGTGTCAAAAAAGTTTAGCTACGTTTTTTTTTTCTCTTAGTGTAAACATTTGCTCTTTATGGTAGTTAAAGAATATTTCTATGTGCTATGACTGTTCCAAGTATTTGAAAAATATTTTCCTTTTAAAGTCTTAACACTATTCTTTATAATTTATTGATTTTATTTACATTCTTTTGATGTTAAAAAAAATACCTTGTGGATAAGGAAATTAAACCAGATGTTTCAGTTTTACTTTTTTTGGACTCAATATATTGTTTATATACACATAATTTACGAATTAGCTAACACATTGTTATTTCTTTAACACCATTTTCAAATTGTGCTTATCCAAATGTAAAAGTGCAACTTCCCTAAATTCCCATTTCACCAAGTGCGTAGACAATTTTACTTTTTACCAGTTTACTTGCAGTCAATCCTAGAGCATTTTTCCTTATCCTACACTTTTCCTGCTCCTCCCCCAATAGAAAAACAATGTTTAAAATGTATGTTCCACAATAAGAAATATGGATTCCTTTATGATACTAGTACAAATCACAAATAATCGTATCTAACAAAGACATACTTAAGATGACTATACATCTTTCATCACTGATTTAACTCAAATTTCATGATTTTTTTCTCACTACCAAACCAAGAGAACCTCAACAAATATTAAATAACAAAATGTTATAAAGACACTCAGATTGTCACTGCCTTCCCTTCACTGACTTTTCATTCTATTCTCTATGACATAGATCACATTTCAGGATCATTCGTCTACCAAACCTTGGACATAGCTTTCAAAATGCCGATACCCAGAGAGCCTGCATTTCCCAGAGGGTAATTCTACTTCTTTCCCTTTATGTTTATTAAGATTCTTTGTCAATATGATGAGTCCTCTCTTCCAAATCCCAATTTTCTACCCCTTAATTTTAGTTTAGGTACGTTTAGAGATTTTTTTGCTTATTCTCTATAGCCTTCCCTTGGGCAAATGCTTTTTCCCTTACCTAGGAATTTTATGTTGACTTTATTTAATAGTTATGTAAACACTTTCATGTGCCAGTTGTGCATTGCCCTAATTCCAGTTTCAGCAGCCCCTTAAAGATGCTTAGCCACAGTCTTACCATTTCTTTCTTACATAGCAGGATCACCCCTGATATTTCTTTGTGTGTATTTATTTTCCATGGGGGAGAGGGGAGTGGGAAAATAGCTTAGAGCAGGGAAGAGGGAGGGAGAGAGAGTAGGGAGGGGAGGCCAAGGGTGGAAGTTTGGAAGGGGGGAGATCAAGACAACCATGTAGAATTAACTGCTTCCTCTGAGCCGATTACTAGGAGTGCCCCCTTTTCAAAAGTTCTTAAGATCAAAGGAAGAAAAGACATTAGAGCAAACAATTTGAAATTGGTGACTGAAACTTCAGTCTGGTCTGATGAAAAGCTGTGGAGAGAAGGTAATCAAGAAACAACAGGATAGAATGTGCTCACTTCTTCACCCTCTCTGAAGCTCCTTCTCTCCTACTCCCACCCACAGCCAAGCTCCAACTCAGGCTAATAACCTGGCCACATATCTGATCAGCAGTAAGAACTTGTCTCCAGTGTTTTCTTTTTCTTTCCTTTATATTGAAACCCAAAACCAAACTCTAAAATAATCTTACACTGAATTTTTCTAGTCATTAATCTATGTCTTCTTAGCATAATTTTGAATAATGACCACATAATTCACACTATTTTTTTCTGTTGGATCGTCAAAATAAAGTCTGTTATCAACTGGTATGGCTATGTTCAAAAGCTATAACAAACAGGAGAATTTAATTTGAGTTGGTTCTGTGGAGGTGAAAGAGTTTAAACCTGTCTGAGACTGAAGGACTAAAAGAGAAAAAAAGCAACCCTGCTGTTAGTTAGGCTGAAGGACTGACGCAGATAAACCAGCTGCAAAGTTAACAGGAAACATTTCTTCCGAGGTCCTGCAGCAGTTATAAAATGCCATCATGGCCTCTCCTTGTGAGACCATTGCTTTGTTACCTGTGATGATTTCCCGTTGCTAAACCGTCCTCACCTCATGACAGCACCCAATCCCTAGTTAATTCCTGCTTCTCCTAATCTTGCTGCAGAAACAACATCCATCCCAGAACTGGTCTTCCCTTAGAGCTTCCTCAGCTGGCACTTTAACCTTCAGCCAGAACCCAAACCTTACCAGTGATGGCGCCCTCCATCCCTTGTAGAGTGCACCATTCTTAGTTCCTCTGGAGTGTGCTCCCTTGCTTGCAAATCGGTAACTGATTTTGTCAAACTGAAGGTTTAAGCTTGGTAGTCTTTGCCTAGTTGAGCTTTAACAGATATCAAATAGAAGCTGGAGAATTTGAATAGACTTGTAGGATACTTAGAGTTTTAAAACACAATTTCTCAAATATCAAAAGTTTTTTCTGTGGTGTATAAATTACAAGAAAAAACGTCTATTAAAAAATCATCATCCTTTGAGAGACATAAGAAAGTAAGTATTTCAGGCCTCGTGACTTTACCCAGAGCTGACAACTTCAATAATAAAAATTTAGTTCTTGGAAATCATTAAGAGAGTAGATTTTAAGTGTTCTCACCACACAAATGATCAGTGTATGAATTAATACATATGTTAATTAGCTTGATTTAGCTCTTGCACAGTGTATACATATTTCAAAACATCATGTTGTACACAATAATTTTTTTTTAAAGATGACCGGTAAGGGGATCTCAACCCTTGGCTTGGTGTTGTCAGCACCACGCTCAGCCAGTGAGCAAACCGGCCATCCGTATATAGGATCCGAACCCGTGGCCTTGGTGTTATCAGTACCGCACTCTACCAAGTGAGCCACGGGCCGGCCTGTACACAATAAATATTTACAATTTTTGTTTGTCAGTAAAAAAAATTAATGTAGAAGTTTCTTTTAATAAAAGAGACAACATTTCTAAAATGCATGACAGTTTGGCTAAGAAGGAATAAATCTCCACTTATTGTTTAGTTTTTTAACAAGTTGAATTGACTCTGGGACTCTCTATCAAGCCCTAGATCTCCTTGGCAGGTACCCAGTAGGAAAATTTACTTGCCTTCACTCTTCAAACAGACCCATGTTGTGTATTTACCAGCACTGTTTGATTCAGATGGGTGCTCCAGGGATGGGCTATTTGTCATCTCTATTCTGACCCATAGCTCGCTTGTATATATTTCTACTTTGGTATTATGCACTGGTGCTTCACAATATGTTTTATATCTGATAGGAAAAATCCCTCCCCCTTATTCTCTCCTTTTGTCGAAATGACCTAATATTTTAGCCTATTTATTCTACTACATGCATTTTGTTACTATTTGGATTAATTTTTTTTTAATTATGTTAAAATAGGGGCCGGCCCATGGCTCACTTGGGAGAGCGTGGTGCTGACACCACCAAGTCAAGGGTTAAGATCCCAATACTGGTCATCTTTAAAAAAAAAAAAAATTATATTAAAAATGTTCCCTACTGTAACTTTATCGCAAGTGACATTAAACTTCTAAATTAATTCTGAAACAATTCAATTTACAGTCTCAGGACTTAGTATTCTTCTTCAGTGTTTTGGATATTATTTTATATCTTACTGAAGTTTGCTGTTTTTCCTTAATAAAAATAATATTCATGATAGAAAAATTTGGAAAGTAGAAAAATATATATAAACTATCATACTCCTAATAGGCCATGGTATGAATTATTTCCTAGTTTTTAAATTCATATATATTTTTCACATTTTTAGTAAGTTAGTTTTTGACCACTTTACTTAATTATTATTAATTTCATTAGTGTTCATAATTTCTTTAAGTTTTCTAGGTGACCAATCTTATTAATTAAAAATAGTGATTATAGCCCAGTTTCTTAAAAAGTTGTACTCCTGTTCCATGTTGTGGTAGGCAAAATTATGATCTCCTAAAGATGTTTAAGTCCTAGTACCTGGATATTGTAAATACAGTAGGTCCTCTGTATGCGCAGGTTCCACATCCGTGAATTTAAAAATATTTGGTTAAAAAAAACAAAAACAACAAAAAATACAAATAAAAAACAATATAGAACAATACAGTACAACAACTATTCACATAGCATTTACATTATATTAAGTATTATAAGTAATCTAGAGATGATGTAAAGTATACAGATGTATGTAGGTTATATGCAAATACTAAGCTATTTTGTTTTTTTATTTTTATTTTATTTATTTATATTTTATTTTATTTTGTCAAAATACAATGTGCTTGATTATTGTGGCCCATTACGGAAACCTCCCTCCTTTCTCCCTCTCCCCTCTCCCTCCCAACAATGTCCTTTCTGTTTGCTTGTCATATCAATTTCAAGGAATTGTAATTGTTATGTCTTCTTCCCCCCTGCCCGGTTTTTGTTGTGTATTTATTTATTTATTTTTACCTCCCACAAATAAGTGAGAACATGTGATATTTCTCTTTCTGTGCCTGACTAGTTTCACTTAATATAATTCTCTCTAGGTCCATCCATGTCATTGCAAATGGCAGTATTTCATTCTTTTTTTATACCAGAGTAGTATTCCATTGTGTAGATATACCACATTTTCTGTATCCACTCATCCAATGATGGACATTTGGGCTGGTTCCAACTCTTAGCTATTGTAAAGAGTGCTGCAATAAACATTGGAGAACACATATACTTTCAACTTGATGATTTCCATTCCTCTGGGTATATTCCCAGCAGTGGGATAGCTGGGTCATATGGTAGATCTATATGCAATTGTTTGAGGAATCTCCATACCATTTTCCATAGAGGCTGCACCATTTTGCAGTCCCACCAACAAGGTATGAGAGTTCCTTTTTCTCTTCAACCTTGCTAGCATTTATCATTCACAGTCTTTTGGATATTAGCCATCCTAACTGGGGTGAGAT
>NW_007735700.1:49225-57082 GCF_000696425.1 Galeopterus variegatus | reverse complement strand
TTCCATACCCCCTCATCTGACGATGGATATTTGGGCTGGTTCCAACTCTTAGCTATTGTAAAGAGTGCTGCAATAAACATTGGAGAACACATATACTTTCAACTTGATGATTTCCATTCCTCTGGGTATATTCCCAGCAGTGGGATAGCTGGGTCATATGGTAGATCTATATGCAATTGTTTGAGGAATCTCCATACCATTTTCCATAGAGGCTGCACCATTTTGCAGTCCCACCAACAAGGTATGAGAGTTCCTTTTTCTCTTCAACCTTGCTAGCATTTATCATTCACAGTCTTTTGGATATTAGCCATCCTAACTGGGGTGAGATGGTATCTCAGTGTAGTTTTGATTTGATTTTGCAAATATTTTCTCCCACTCTGTTGGCTGTCTTTTAACTCTGTTAATTGTTTCTTTTGCTGTGCAGAAGCTTTTTAGTTTGATATAATCCCATTTGTTTATTTTTCCTTTGGTTGCCCATGCTTTTGGGGTCATATTCATGAAGTCTGTGTCCAGTTCTACTTCCTGAAGTGTTTCTCCTATGTTTTCTTTAAGAAGTTTTACTGTTTCAGAGTGTATATTTAATTCTTTAATCCATTTTGAGTTGACTTTAGTATATGGTGAGAGGTGTGGGTCTAGTTTCATTCTCCTGCATATAGATATCCAGTTACCCCAGCACCATTTGCTGAAGAGGCATCTCTTCCCCAGTGTATAGGCTTGGTGCCTTTGTCAAAGATCAGATGGCTGTAGGTGTGTAGGCGGATTTCTGGATTTTCTATTCCATTGATCAGTTTGTCTGTTTTTATGCCAGTACCATACTGTTTTGGTTATTATAGATTTGTAGTATAGTTTAAAGTCAGGTAGTGTTATGCCTCCAGATTTATTTTTTTTGCTCGGCATTGCTTTGGCTATGCATGGTCTTTTGTTATTCCATATAAATATCTGGATAGTTCTGTCCATTTCTGAGAAAAATGTCATTGGAATTTTGATGGGGATTGTATTGAATTTGTATATCACTTTGGGTAGTATGGACATTTTCACAATGTTGATTCTTCCAATCCAAGAGCCATTTTGTATCAGAGACTTGAGCACAGGCAGATTTTGGTATTTGTGGGGGTCCTGTAAGCAATCCCATGCTGATATTGAGGGAGGGCTGTATATTATGTTACATGGCAGAAGGGAATTCAGGTTGCTAATCAGCTGATTTGAAATAAAGAAAATATCCCGATGGCCCCAATCTAATCATGTGAGTCCCAGAAAGCAGAGAATCCTTCCCAGCTTTAATGTGATAAAATGTCAGAGAAATGAGACATTAGAAGGACTGAACCAGCCATTGCTGGCCTTGAAGATAGAAGGGAGCCACCAGCCAAGAAATGTGGGTTGGCCTCTGGAAAAGGTTTCTCTTCTAGTGCCTTCAGAAAGGAATGCAGCCCTGCCAACACCTTGATTTTTAATCTGTCGTGATCCCTGTTAGAATCCTAATCTACGGAGTCATAAAATAATACATTTATTGTTTTACACACCTAAGTTTGTGATAATTTGGTACAGCAGTAATTGAAAACTAAAACACATGCTTTCTTATATTGACCTGGGCAATGTTAAATAATAATGGAAATTTTGGGTGAAGAGATATTTAGGTTAAAATGAGTATGCTAATAGAAAATAATAATAAAACAAACGAGCAAACAAATGAGGCTTCCCTGTCTCAGCAACAATGATATAGGAATTCTCCTCTACTTCCTTAAATAACATTAAATTTCTCATCTAGTTGTATTGATCTGGTTCCTAATGACACATTTCACTGTTTCTAATGCTTCATATTTTACTTCTCTGATTTGCTTTATTTTTATTTATTAATTTCTTGAAGTATCACTTTCAAAGGATTGTACAAGATTTCTTTTCATCTGTTTTTTGAGGCACTTTTAGGTGGCATCTTTTCTAATGGGTTCTTATTTAAAATACATAATCCCCTTAAGATATTGGCACCTTCTGCTACTTTTGCTAGCATATCTCCCATGCATGCTGTGACAAGACTCAGGTCTTATGCATATGTTCCAATTTTACCTTTATCTTTTAACATTTTAACACTATTGCTAAGGATGGAATCTATGAACAGTATATACATCTAATGACCTTACCACACTCTCCTTAATTTCTTTTCCTACAGATCACTAGTCATGTATAATGTGAGTATCAGTTTCTTCCCAGCAGCCCTACCTGCTTCTTTCAGTGACCTCACACCGCTATTGAATTGAGAATCACAATGGCTTGCCCATCCCAATCTAATAGAGAGCAAATAAACCTTGATTCACTCCCTGCTGGGAATCTGAAACCTGGATAGAATGTTCTGGTGTTTGTGAAGTTGAGTCCTTGGCACTCAGAAGAGACTGTCCCTGAGTTTCTGACTGAGATGAACTTGTTAACTTATTTTTTCTTTTATTGTATGATCTAAGCAATAGCTTCCCTTTAAATATCTTTATTTAACTTGACCAGAGCCAGTTTCCAATGTTTTCGACGAAAGACCTCGAACTGATATAGTAGACAGAGGATAGTGGTCAAGGTAAGGTATAATATTATCGCCTATTTCTGTGGGTTACATGGGGAAGTGTTTCTTTGTGTGCTATCTTACTTAAGAATCTTTTGATTCTAGTGTAAGAAAGGAGACAACAAGAAGAAAAAATATGTCAAATAAGTATGAAAATGGCATTAGAATATGAACAAATTCTAACAGAATTCCCCAATGACTTGAGTTTTGCCAAATGTTCCTTCCAATCAACTCCTGTTTTTTCTCGGAGTAGGAGGCTGCACAAGGGAGTTGAAAAGAGACGAATGGGAGAGCAAACTTTTGTTTTCTATTTTGTGGTAAGGATGTCAACAAACCTCTTTCCCAAGTCAGTCCTGCGTAAGTCTCAAATTAAATTAAAGGCTCTGGCAATTATGTGTCTGTTGACTCACTCCAGCCCTGGACTGCTGGGTCGTGACATGTAAATGAGGATGACTTCCACATAATGTGGCTTAATGTTCTACATGATAAACAAGGGCTAGACATCAAATGGCAAGAAAAAGAGTGACAATGAGGGTATCCCTCAGGGGGGAAAGCCAGAATGATACATTGGCATGAGACATGCTAAGTGATAAATACCAGATAGTTAACGAGATTTTATAATGGATCTGTTAGTTTGAGTTCTTTTGGATAGGAGAACCTTTCTCTAAGCCATTAGATCATCAAATATCATGCAGCACCCTCCCCCGCAAATAAACATAAATCTGAGTTCCCCCTATCCCTTTCACTGAGATTAATCTATAGGAGAAAATTTCAGAGCTCAAACACCAGTGCATACACAACTCCGTTTATCCTCAAGGGAGAATAAATAATTTTTTGAAAAGTTACTCAGGTATCTCTAAAAATATAAAGAAAAGTTGGAGTACCTAGCCACAAGAATATCTGAAACCAGGATAATTCAAAGAAATTGAGCAGCAGGAGTTCATGTACCTTCTATAGTTCTACCATTAACTTATTTCACAAAACAAGGGAGTTAATTGTGTGAGAAATGGATAGCGAAAGGCTTTAGAACAAGAAGAAGCCGTAGTATGATGGACGGGCAGCCAGAACAGCAAATTCTCACCTAGGGACCCTCATAGCTATGATATTTTCTAGTTTCAATGTAGCATTTCTTTCTTTCTTTTTTTCTCATGTGTCCTCCGTAATTATTTGATTTTCACTCTCTCTGTCTTTTATTTTTCTCTATTTCTTTGATCGTTCAATTGCATTCTGTAATTTTGAAAACTATTTTGAAATCTTTTGCTTATTTTTTTTCTCTTAAAACTTTTCTCATAAATTACATTAGTATTCCCCAGCATTTTAAAAGTTAAAAAGGGTCAGTGATTCTCTCTCAGGTGTTATCTTTCTTTTGTATATATGATACATGAGGAACAAAAGCAAGTAACAAAGTCTATGGTGAGCACACCTTATTTTCATAAAAATAATGTGTATATTACATTTATATGCCATGGTTTAAATCTAGCTACCAATTTGCAGGAAATTTAAAAGATGGAGGAACAGAGTAAGTCAAATGACACCACAAGAAAACCATCAGCCAGATCCAGGATGTGGGAAATTCTCCAGAATAATGAACCTAATTTTTTCAGCCATAAATGTCATAAACATAGGTAGAAGGGAAAACAATTATGGACTTAAAAATTTGGTTTGTAACCAAATCCTTGTTGGTACCTCATGTGGGAAATTAACAACAACAAAAAAGTCACCAAGAACAACTGTTAAAAAACATTTTTAAGGCAGTCAGGGAAATTCTATTAAGGAATAATTGTTACCTTTATTAGGTGTGATAATGACATTATGATTGTATATTTTACTTTATTTTTGGCTGGCCTGTACAAGAATCCGAGCCCTTGACCTTGATGTTTTCAACACCGTTCTGTAACCAACTGAGCTAACCAGCCAGCCTTTGATTGTATTTTCTAAAAGCCTACCTGTTAAAGGTACGCGCTGAAGTTCTCCTGGTAAATATTATGATGGGTGGAATTTGATTTTGACTACTTCAGTCCCAGCTGGGCAAAACTGTGTGTGCTGGGGTGGGTGGGGCAAGAGATGACCAGATTGACAGTGTCAATAATTGTCGAACATGGATGGTGGCTACAAGGGGAGTCTTTACGTGCTCTTCTACCTTTGTCAATGTTCGAAAATTTCCATTGCAACAGTGGTGACTTTATAGGTGATTTATCTTTCCTTTTCAATATTTTCTAGTTTTTTACTATAATGAATAAATATTAGTTGTGCAAAAAGAAAAGTTTTAAATATTTTAGGTGTATGTCCTATATTTTAAATGTGTTTCCATTTCTGACAGGAATTTATTCCCCTTCATGTGCTACTGCCAGTTTATCGAGTTTTGAGAAATGAACACTGACATTATCAGGAAAGGTGCCATCACAAGGCAGTTTTGAAGTTCAGCTAAGATCACATTTCTGAAAACACAGTATAACTTTCATAGTATTACCCAAATGTACTGTTCTGTTATTGGCTTGCCTCTTGCTTTTCTTTTTTTTCTTTTCTTTTTTGCTATTAACTTTGAAGTTCAGCTAAGATCACATTTCTGAAAACACAGTATAACTTTCATAGTATTACCCAAACGTACTGTTCTGTTATTGGCTTGCCTCTTGCTTTTCTTTTTTTTCTTTTCTTTTTTGCTATTAACTATCCAGACTGTTAGCACATATATACAAATATATGGGCTTCCATCTTATATTGTATCATATTGATTCTTGTCATTTGGCTTCAGAAGTAGATCATCAGGAGTCATAAAAATTTCCGAAGTGCAGTGTGACTGATAAGATAATATAGAAACAGGTGTACTCGTATTGCACAGAAAGCACGTGACCGGATGCTGTCCTGGTCTCCGTCATGTGTTCTGTTTATACGCTTTCCTTGGGCAGCACGAGGTAGCACAACTGTCAGGATGAATTTAGGCCACAGTTTTATGGTTGCTGAAAGTGTTGAGTCATTTCCCTCCGTTCACGCATCTACCTCACTTTATCTTCTAAGTCATTATCATGGCTTTAATCTCTCCTTTACTTTGACAGCTAGGATGTTTTAGCTATTATCCAAATGAAATATTGATTCTCACTTGTGAGTCCCTAATCCTTCCCCAATGGAATTAGCTATTTATCTGTAGCTAGACCAGTAGGGTTATCCTTTACTTTGACAGCTAGGATGTTTTAGCTATTATCCAAATGAAATATTGATTCTCACTTATGAGTCCCTAATCCTTCCCCAATGGAATTAGCTATTTATCTGTAGCTAGACCAGTAGGGTTAAAAATGCTTCTATACAGACATTAAAGAGTTGTTTACAAAAATGATGCTTAATCTACAGAAAATAGAAACTGAACCTAGAAATCATTACCATCAGCTTTCTCTAATGTGCGTTTGGCTCTTTTCTCCCTGCAATGTAAATCGAAAGGCTTTTTAAAAACACCATTACCATTCAGGTGACAAAAAACAGCCAAATCCCTGAATTAGCTGATAGACATGATTCCTAGTCTCCAACTATTTTTATATTCTTTTGTAATATAGTTATTTCTTCAGGCTCTATAATATTGTATTTAACTAATCCCCAAACAGGAAAACTCCAGGTGATTTCGCTATTATTTTTTATTCCTTGATTTTAATCTTTTACTGATAAAACTCAGGGGTTTTTTTGTATATAAATATTATTAGCATTCTAAAAGTGGTATTTTTCAATAAATAGGATGAATCAACTTGGGGACTAGAGAATTAGGTAATCACCGTCAGAGACTTGGTATAGCAAATAGAAGGGAAGGCAGTCAAGTAGGGCTCAGCAGCGTGAGTTTTGGAGAAGCTTGACAGCAGGGCAAGACCTAATATCGTTTATCTTTACACTTGTAACGTTTTGCTTCTTGCTTCTGCTTGAATGCCCTCTGTCATTTATTTTAACTAGATTTATTGTTCCAGTAGGGCTGTACCTAGAGTTTTGACTGTAGTCAAAACAAACAAATCACTGGATCTAACTGAAACCTTAGATATATGACATATTAAGAATTCACACACAGATTTGCCCCATTGCCTTCTCAAATCTGTCTTACCATCAATCCATCTAGCTGGCGTGCTCTGAAGGTCATCAGAGGTCAATATAATTTCAATGAGGTTTTAACTGAAGGATGGTCTTGACGTTCAGACGTGTTATTAACCAAGAAGCCACTCCCCCTGTTGGATAATCACCTTGTGCGTGAGTCACCCAGCCTGCATCACATTTCACAACAGTGCTCACACTCTAATTAACCATTGATTTCCATAAGCCCAGCTGCCCCCAACTATGATGATTCAAATAACCTGAATTATTTGCCTAGCCTTGTCAATGCCATCTTGATTCCTGTCTTTATGTTTTTGCTCACACTACTTCCACCTAGAATGTCCATGTGTACCCACTCTATTTTCCACCCTATCATTCCATCATCCATCTGCTCTATAGACTTTCCATCATCAGGACTGATCTTAGCTGACTGTCATCCAAAAAACTTTCCCTGAAATTACATTTTTCTTACAAATGGTAACTTACCATTTGTCATATGTTAGTATACTGCTTCTCTGTCATGAAATGGAATAGGTGGGGAGAAGATGGAACTTAAAACAGAGTCTGTTCTTTAAGTCAGGATCTGGGGGAACAAGCCTGGCTGGAAGTGATGTAAGATCTAGATGATATTTTCAGAATCTGAAGATTGCAGTGTTCCAGTCACAATGGTGGAATAGACGGTCCACAGCATCACTCTCTCCCACAAATCAACAAATTTACAACTATGAAAATGTAAGGCTGGCCCGTGGCTCACTCGGTAGAGTGCGGTGCTGATAACACCAAGGCCACGGGTTCGGATCCTATATAGGGATGGCCGGTTGGCTCACTGGCTGAGCGTGGTGCTGACAGCTGACAACACCAAGCCAAGGGTTGAGATCCCCTTACCGGTCATCTTTAAAAAAAAAAAAAAAAAAAGAAAAACCTATCAGAGGGGCCGGCCTGTGGCTCACTTGGGGGAGTATGGTGCTAATAACACCAAGGCCAAGGGTTCAGGTCCCCATATAGGGATGGCCAGTTAGTTCACTTGGGACAGCGTGGTGCTGACAACACCAAGTCAAGGGTTAAGATCCCCTTTAAAAAAAAAAAATGCAGATGTCACCTTTTCATTGTTGGTTACTGGGCATCACAGATAACTTTAACTTTCTTTAAGGATGAGTTTTACTCACTATTAGCTTGACCAACAAGAGAAATCAATATGAGATATGCTTAATATTTGCCAGCATGTCACTTTATGGCATTCTCATAAAGGTTTT
>NW_007735700.1:37544-49215 GCF_000696425.1 Galeopterus variegatus | reverse complement strand
CAGTGCCGAGGGTTGCAATCCCGTTGCTGGTCCCCGGTCCGGTTACGGGGGCAACACTGAGGGTTGCGATCCGTTGCCGGACACAGAAAAAGACAAAAAGGAAAAAAAAAAAAAAAGAAAATGTAACATCAGCCAAGCTAGGGCTGCTGGAGCTCAGGGGAAGAGGAGGAGAGAACTATAGAGTTCATGAAGGAGGGAAAAACTACAATGAGAGAAAGAAAAATCTGCTCTGAGCATTTTGGGCCACACCTGTTTTAAGACTCAAGCTAATGAGCACATGGAGCAGGAGCTGGCAGAAGCTGCAGCTGTGCCCTTCAGATGGAGTTACTTGGAGGCGGCAGGACAGAAGAGGGCCTTGGCGGCTCCCAGGACAGCAAGACCACTAATGGGGTTCCCATGGACCCACGCAGGAGCGAGGAGCCAGAACAACTGAAAAAAGAGAGCCATTCAGAGGCTGGTGAGTCATCACAAGAAACCAGCGCAGGGCCTGTCCCATGGGAAGTGTTTGGAACATGGGTGGTAGGTGAGATGGGGACACAGCAAGGATAGCCGACCCACCCCCCAATCAGCACAGGACCACTCAGAGGAGAATGGTCGGGAATGCAGAATTGCATGAGGTGCAGTTTGAAGAAAAAACTCAGGCCTAGATCAGAGATTCTACAGACCACTGATTGACCGGGTCTCTGGAGAGCCGGAAGTACCTATAAGGTCAACCATTAAACCCTGAGCTGCACAAAAAGCCTTCCCTAGGGAAACAGCAGCAAAGCAGCAATTTAGGTCAACCGCACAGCTCAAGTACTGGTTCCCACAGGAAGTTCCCCATGTTAGAAGCAAAAAACAAAAAATTAGTTCCGGCCCAGGCACACCACCAGCACCTTGGGGTCTGCCTGGGAACCAGAGGCTTGGAGCTGGGGACCGGACCCCACTCCCACTTCCAGGCAAACTGCACCAGTGCCTTGGGGCCAGCCCGGGGACCCAAGGCATGGAGAAGGGGACCAGAACCCCCCCTCCACAGCCAGGCACACTGCTCCAGTGCCTTGGATACTGCCCAGTGACCTGAGGTATGGAGAAGGGGACTGGATCTCTCTCCCACAACCAGGCACACCATACCAGCACCTTGGGGCACACCCAGGGACCCAAGGCAAGGAGAAGGGGACTGGGCCTCTCTCCTACAACCAGGCACACCAAGCCAGTGCCTCGGGTCCCACCAAGTGGCCTGAGGCATGGAGACAGGGACTGGACCCTTCTCCTACAACCAGGCACACCATGCCAGCAGGGCCCACCTGGGGACCCAAGGCATGGAGAAGGGGACCACATCTCTCTCCCACAACCAGGCACACCATGCCAGTGCCTCAGGGCCCACCCAGGGACCCGGGGCATAGAGAAGGGGTCTGGACCTCTCTCCCACAACCAGGCACACCAAGCCAGCTCCTTGTGTCCCATCCAGTGACCCGGGGCATGAAGAAGGGGACCAGACACCCCTCCCACAACCAGGCACATGGCGCCAGTGCCTTGAAGCCTTCCCAGAGACCAGAGACATGGAGAAGGGGACCAGACACACCCTACAACCAGGCATACTGCCAGTGCCAAGGAGCATGCCAAAAACATCACATCCATGTGGGTGGCCCACCACAGCCACCACAATAACCATGGCTGCTGCGAAAGCAGCTAGATGCCACAAGGTCTGCCAGCTGCCAGATGGTCTGCCAGCTACTGGAGTGCATTCACACAAGGAGAGTCACCAGCAGAGACAAAGAAAAGAAGAGGATGTTTCTTTCCACAAAGCCCATTTCAGAGTGACAGAAGAAGCATCTGCTCTATGATAATATTGGGAGAACTGATCACATCTTTCAGCACTGGACAGATCATCTAGGCAACAAATTAACAGAGTAACCATTATTCTTTCAGAAGGAGAGAAGAAATCTAGAGAAGACAAGGGAGGGGGAGGGAATGGGGGAAGGTGAGAGATTGGACAAGGAGCATAAAGAACAAGTATGATTTGTAACAGTATATATGCTAGTAATATTGATTTGATCAACATATCTCAGTGTTAAACCCCCAAAATATGTACAATCGATTCTGATTCAATAAATAAAATAAATTAAAAAAAAAAAAGAAACTGAAAACTGCAACAACCAAAAACAAACCCAGGCAAGCTGTCAGTGCAGGGTCTAAAACTAGGTATCTCAATGAGTCAATGAATCAATTTGCAGAATTGTGTTAGTAAATAGAGGTGGCCTGTCCAGCAGGAGAGAGGGCAGGCAGGTGTGCAGTGCAAAACTACTGAGAAAAAATGGCTAAGAAATAGCAAAAGTAACACATGGCCCAAGTTGTCAAGAAATTAGCCTTTTAATGAGTCACTGTACCATTACAGGAGCTTAAAACAACACGAGAACATAGATGAGGTCAAGATTAACAGCAAGGGTGAAATAATATTGAGCCCTATCCTGAGCTAGAAATATTTAAACCCTTCTTGCAGATGACAAATATAGAGGACAATTTACTGGTCCAGGGTTAATTTTAGGTCTTCTGTAAAGAAAGCTAGAACAGAAATATTGTCTTCCTTTGAAAGTAAACAGTGAAGCACTAAACTTCAAATGTAGCTGCAGGTACCATCTCTTGCTGATTTGTGTGTTTGGGGAATGAAAGGAAGGCTTAGAAACAAAAGCATATAAAAAAATGTAAAAGGATGCATTTACTTGCAAGGAAATGGGAGGAAGTCAGAATTCAAAAGAATTGGCCTAACAAATTTATAAAGTAGAATAGTGTGGGTTTTTTTTTTTTTTTTTTTTTTTTTTAAGCAAACAAACAGTATTATGAAGACTACCACATTTACATTAGTCTCTTCATGGTAGAAAACAGCAATTTTATCATGGTTACCATATTCACAAAGTCAGCAACATATCTTCAGACAATAGCATTGCAAAAGTCAGGGATAAAATCATTTTCATTAAGGTGTTAGCAACTTACAGGAAATGCTCAAGGCTTTATTTATTTGGAGGAGTACAAGTCCTTCTCATTTATATCAAAGTGGACAGTGAGTTTTTTTCTCCTTCAACAGTGGGATATGATGTACTAGCTTATAGTAGTGCCAGATGTCACTTCTGTTTTTATGGTCTTTCTTGCGGTCATGTTTCCTCCCCTATAGGACATGTTTGTCTACCTAAGTTTGCTTAACAATTTCCTCAATCAGTACTATTGATTTTATATTTTACTCTGTTCCATTTTATTTGCATAGATGTAAGAAGTGTTGATTAATATTTAATGACTGCCTCATATTTTTTCAATGAAGCAACATCACACCAAGGCTTGAGATTTCACTTCTGTTTGTAGATTTGGAAAGCCCTATGTTTCTGATTTTTTTTTTCCTTTTTGTCTTTTTTCATGTCCGGCAACGGATCGCAACCCTCAGTGTCACGCCCGTACCGGACCGGCAACGGGATCACAACCCTTGGTGCTGTGCCCACACCTCGCTCAGCCAGTGAGTGGGAACCGGTCTGTATGTGGGATCTGAACCCTCGGCGGGAGCGCCGCCGTGCTCCCAAGCGGCGCACTGTAGCAGTGCACCACCGGGCTGGCCCCTGATTTTTTTTATGTGTTTCTCAGCTCAGTTGAGAGCAAACCAAACCATCCGTTTTACCTCTGCCTGATTTTATCTACAGTACTTATAATTTTAAGGGTGTCCTTTTCAAAAAAGTATTCAGGGCCCAGCCCATGGCTCACTTGGGAGAGTGTGGTGCTGATGGTACCAAGGCCACAGGTTCAGATCCCTATATAGGGATGGCCGGTTGGCTCATTTGGGAGAGCATAGTGTTGGTGGCACCAGGTCAAGGGTTGAGATCCCCTTACCAGTCATCTTTGAAAAAAAAAGAAGAAAAAGTATTCAAATTTCTCAGTTTTCCTGCCTTGAAGGAAGTGAAATTTTTTCTCACCTGCAAGGCGAAGATCTCCTAGTCCATAGAGCAAGTACCAGATCAGTTTCCTGGAAGGATGTTGTAGACAAAACACAGAACATATTCTTATTATTGGATTTGTCTTGTCTAATTCAATGAAATTTGTAGCACAGAAGTGTTAAAATTTTGATTTTTCCAATTATATTTGGGTGGAAGAAAGGACTGATTCTTATTGACCAATACAAATAATACATGGTCATAAAAAGTGAAATTTTTCATTAAAAGTAACTTTGTATAATATTAAACAAATAAAACTAATTTAGGAGTGTTTTAATAGGCAAAGCCAAATATTATGTCATAATTTTTCAGAAAATTATTATTTGTATGTTTCCTCTGGCAATTTATTAGCTTTAATTCTATCTTCACAAAGTATATATGAAAAAACTGTGCATGAATTGCAACAAAATAAACTCATACTCACTTGTTATAATATGTCTGAACAGGATCAGGACCTAGTTTGGGGCACTGAGAAGGTTAAGACATCAGTTTGAAAAGAGTTCCTATCACAGCAACATGAATTCTGCTAAAATTGAAGCAAGAACAAACATCAAATTTATGGTGAAGCTTGGGTGGAAGAATAGTCAAATCACTGATGCTTTATGAAAAGTTTAGGTGGAGAATGCCCCAAAGAAGTCAGCAGTTTACAAATGGATAACTAGTTTTAGGAAGGGAAGAGACGATGTTGAAGATGAAACCCACAGCAGCAGACCATGCACATCAATTTGCAAGGAAAAAGTTAATCTTTGTGCCCTAAGTGAATAAGAGAACTGACAATTAACAGTAGAAATAATAGCCAACAGTACATCTCAATTGGCTCAGCTTACGCAATTCTGACTGAAGAATTAAAGTTGAGCAAACTTTCCATTCAAGAGGTGCCAAAACTATTGCAACTACTGATGGGCTACAGACAAGAGCAGAGATTTCAATGAAAATTTTAATCAAGTGGGATCAAGATCCTGAAGCATTTCTTTGAAGAACTGTAACAGGAGATGAAATGTAGCTTTACCAATATGATTCTGAAGACAAAGCACAACCAAAGCAGTGGCTACCAAGAGTGGAAGTGGTCCAGACAAAGCAGAAGCAGACCGGTCAAGAGCAAAGGTCATAGCAACAAGTTCTGAGGATGCTCAAGGTGTTTCGTTTGTTGACTTTCTGGAGGGTCAAAGAATGATAACATCTGCTTATTATGAGAGTGTTTGGAGAAAATTAGAGGCAAAGCTTTAGCAGAAAAATACCCAGGAATGCTTTACCAGAGAGTCCTTCTTCACCATGGCAATGCTCCTGCTCATTCCACTCATCAAACAAGGGTAATTTTGTGAGATAGAGGCAAAGCTTTAGCAGAAAAATACCCAGGAATGCTTTACCAGAGAGTCCTTCTTCACCCTGGCAATGCTCCTGCTCATTCCACTCATCAAACAAGGGTAATTTTGTGAGAGTTTTGATGGGAAATCATTAGCCATTCACCTTACTTCACAGTCCTGATTTGGCTCCTTCTGACTTATTTTTGTTCCCTAACCTGAAAAAAAAATCTTTGAAGGGCATCCATTTTTCTTCAGTAAATATTGTAAAAAAGACTACATTGACATGATTAAATTCCCAGGATCCTCAGTTCTTTAGGTATGGACTAAATGGCTGCTATCATTGATTACAAAAGTGTCTTGACATCTGCAACCAGCCCAGTAAAAAATCTTTGAAGGGCATCCATTTTTCTTCAGTAAATATTGTAAAAAAGACTACATTGACGTGATTAAATTCCCAGGATCCTCAGTTCTTTAGGTATGGACTAAATGGCTGCTATCATTGATTACAAAAGTGTCTTGACATCTGCAACCAGCCCAGCGATGACCACCAAGCCGCTGCAGGAAGCACCCTTGGCTCTCCTGGACCAGGGTGGTGGGGGACTGAGCACCTCGGCCACATCCCCCCAACACTGCAACCAATTCAGCAATGACCACCAAGCTGCCTCAGGAAGTGCCCTGGGTTCCCAAGCTGGGGTGGTGGTGGGGGTAAGGGCTTCAGCCACACCCCTCTGACATTTTTTCCCAGCCCGGCAATGACCAAGCCACTGCTGGAAGCCCCCTGGTCTCCCCTGCAGAAATGAGAGGGATGCCAATGGCTTCAACTCCACCCCTCTTCCTTCCTTCTTCTCCCACCCTATTTCCTTCCCCTTTCCCATTTCCTCTTCCCCCTGCAACTGCTGCACAACATCAAAGAATGTAACAAAAATAATAATATTAATAAATAAATAAACAAAACAAAAAACGAAAGTGTCTTGGACTTGATGGAGCTCATATTGAGAAATATAGTTTATATTTTTTTACTTTATATTTAATTTCATTTTCCATGAACTTTTTGAAGTCTTGTCATATATAAAAAATTTCCATGAGGCATTTTTTCCTCAATACTGAGGATTCAGATTCAGAGTGCTTCACTTCATTTTTAAAATTTAATCTCTTAAATTAACTTAACTTGATGTCTCTTAACTTAACTCTCTTAACTTGATGGCTAGAGCTAGAATAAGAAGAAAGAAAAGGGTGCTCTTATGTTCATTAAAATAGAAAATTAAACTAACCCCAATTAAATCACTGTTGAGTCCCTTTAGTCCTAAATAATTACCTCTTGTTTTGCTGGTCTTAAGCTGAGCAGTCTATTTTCATGAATTCATCTGCTTATATACTAGGAGTGTCTTGAAAATCCTGATTCATTCACTTGGTATAGTTGGAATATTATTTATGGGGACAAAGCCAGCTCATTCTGCAAGGCCTACATCCATGAGTCAATTTCTTGCAATATCAATAGTATCAACAGTGTCTGGTGCAGTTTTTAACCAAAGCTCTTTTGATATTTTTTCCAGATGACTCAACTGCTGTTACTACCTTGTAGAAAGGCCATTAGATATGTTTAAAAGGAAAGGAGATGTTGTTGATAACAAAACTGAAAGGTTTGGTTAATTATTTGTCATAGTAAACATCACATTGGAGGAGAAGAGAATTCTTTGTTGAAGCTTAATACATACTCATCTAGTAAATCTTTAATTGGCAATTACCATAAAAGAAAGAGCATATTAAGGACAATGAGGGCGTTTTTATACCTTTCTAGGAAATTCAATTTACTCCACAAAGTATATATTATTATTGTCACCGATTCCTAAGGTTATTTTAAAAAAATCAATTGGTTGACATTTATTATACCAGTCTTTATACATGAACATAAATATTTCTTAATCCAGCCTAAAAAGTACACAAATTATTGCAAAATAGCCATAGTAATCATGCATAATCATTGGTTTTAATTAATCTAGGACTATTTTAACTTGTTAGCTTTTCTTTTATTGTGGGCTTGAAAAACAGAATAGCTCCCACAATAGTCTTGAGCTAATTAAGCATCTTGTTAGAGGCAAGGGATTTAGTGACTCTATACATGATACTTTTGAGTATTTTTAGAAAAACAAGAAATATAACCACATTGGTTGGTTGCTCCTTGCATTGCTGGACAAAGTGATGAAAGAAAAGGAAGAGCTCAAGGGGTTGAATTCTAAGCTCCAGCATGGCATAGATGACCAAAAAGTTTCTCTGGATCAGGATCTTCTCTCCAGGACCCACCTGGCTGAAATCGCTGAATATCAAACAGCCCTCCTCATGCAATTGGCTGTTGCAATGACAGTTTGGCTCTCAGCCTTACAAGATATCTACCATTAAAGTGAGGGCATTTGTTGGGAAAGAATGGGATCCTGCTAGTTGGTATGGGGATGTTTGGGAATATTGGAGTGAGCAGCACTGAAGCCATATTGGAATCTAAAACCACATGGGCTCTTAAAGATTTTAAAAGGACACAGTTTTTTTCTTGTCGTGCATTTCTCTGAGTTCCCTCTTTTCCCATGGTTATTTGCTATTTTGAACCTTAGTTATGGGCAAGATGACATTATTTACATAAATGTAAAGTTGTTATCCAGTCAGCCTGGAGCTACAGACTTGCACGTACTATCTAAGGGAAACCAAGGAAGACATCAGTAAAACTATGCTGATCTCCAGCAGGACCATGAGATAATAGCAAGGACAGGAGCAGAAACCAGAAGAGTCTTGGCGAGATTAAATATCTGACCTCTTCCACATTCCCCTCCCTCCAGCTTTTCATTTCCCAAGTTTGATTCCCTCAGCTCCTCTGTAAACACCCCAAACCCTAAAGCAGAGAAACAGTTCTAGTCTGTCTCCTCAGATGTCTGATGATAAACTTCTTGCTTCAAAGCAACATTTGAGACTGACTAGTCTTTTGTTTCTGAGCAGAAAGCAGTGGGATCTGGACTTCGGCAGCAGGAAGACTCTAACGAGGCTGGGGATATTGAACCCCTAAATCATGATGAGTCTTATTTGCCAGAAATGTACTCCCCACCCCTATCCCCAGAGGCAGTGGCCTTTTCACCTCTGTCTGAGGGGATTAACTCTGCATTGCCGCAGGAAACAGTAACGTCTTCCCCACAGGCAGTTACCAAGCAAGACCATGCTGACAGTCCTCAGGACCCACCCCCACCACCCCTCTTTTTTTGTTTGTTTGTTTTTGGTTTTGTTTTGTTTATTTTTTACTTTTTTTTATTTTTGCCCCACCCCTCTTTGATTCTAGACCTATAACTAGACTCAAGTCCCAGCAAGCCCCTAAAGGTGAGGTACAAAGTGTGACCCATGAGGACATGCATTGCTCTCTAAAAGAACTACTTGAGTTTTCTAATTCAAACAAGCAGAAATCTGGAGAACATGTTGAGAATGGATATTAAGGGTATGGGATGATGGTGAAAGAAACAAAGATGAATCAGGCCAAATTTATTAATATAGACCCACAAAGCAGAGATTCTGCATTTAATGTTGTAGCTCAGGGAGTTAAGAAAGGTGCTAACAGTTTGTTTGGTTGGTTTGCTGAAACATGGATCAAAAGATGGCCCACTGTGAGTGAGTCAGATGTGCCCAATCTCCCTTGGCTAACCGTAGAGGAAGAGATTCAAAGGCTTAGGGAGATTGGAATGCTAGAGTGGATTTGTCATGTAAAACCCACTCACCCACACTGGTAGGCTCCAGAACATGTGAGGGGAGCCCCAGCCTCCCTGAAGAGCTCTGTGATTACTCTTCTGTGTAGACCAGATCTTACAGTGGGAACCACAGTCACTCATTTGGAAGACAAATTTGATGGGAATAATTGGTCCCTGGAGTGGCAGGGGCTAAGTGGTGGCACTCAACTGACAATGGCAAGGTGGGCATAGTTACCATAATGGACAGCAGAGCAAAGCAATGATCAGAATAGTCTGACTTGTATAGATCTATGGTGTTGGCTAGTCAATCACAGTGTGCCTAGAAGTCAAATAGACAGGAAGCCTACTAAATTCTTATTTGAGCTGTACAAGCAGAAAACTTCCAGGTCAAGTGAACAAAAGTCTAATTCAAAACATAAAAACAGACAGTCATGTCCCCTCAGTCAATATTCAGACTTGAGCCAGTTACAAACCCAGAGCTGCACAAATGAAGGAATGGCCTTGTCCCCCTAAGGAAGGATCCTGGTACACTACCAAAAATTTATACTATTAACCCTTCTCCCATCCTTCCCCAAAGGAACCCATAGTCTATTATTGGAATAACTGTGTATTGAGGAAAGGAAAATAATCAGACCTTTCAGGGACTACTAGACACAGGATCTGAACTGACATTGATTCCAGGAGACCTAAAACAATAGTTAGAATATTCTAACTGGCCATACAGAGGTCAGGTGATTAATGGAATTTTAGCCCAGGTCTGTTTCACAATGGGACCAGTGCATCCCTGAACCCATTTTGTGTTTTTTCCCTCAGTTCCAGAATGTATAATTGGAATAGACATACTTAGCAACTGGCAAAATCTCTACAATGGCTCCCTGGCCTATGGAGTGAAGTATAAGCAGAAAGGCCAAATGGAAGCCATTAGAGCCGCCTCTACCCAGGAAAATAGTAAATCAAGAACAATACCACATCCCTAAAGGGATTGCAGAGATTAGTGCTACTATCAATGACTTGAAAGATGCAAGGGTGGTGGCTTCCACCATATCCCCATTCAACTCTCCTATTTGGCCTGTGAAAAAGACAAACAGATTCTGGAGAATGACAGTGGATTATCATAAGCTTAACCAAGTGGTGACTACAATTGCAGCTGCTGTACCAGATGTGGTTTCATCACTTGAGCAAATTAACACATCTCCAGGCACCTGGTAAGCAGCTAGTGATCTGGCAAATGGCTTTTTCTTCATCCCTGCCCATAAGGCCCACAAGAAGCATGTTGCTTTCAGCTGGCAAGTCCAGCAATACACCTTCACTGTCCTACCTCAGGGGTATATCAACTTTCCAGCCCTAAGTCACAATTTAGTTTGTAGGACTCTTGATCACCTTTTTCTTCCATAAGACATTGTACTGGTCCATTACATTGATGACATTATGCTGATTGGACCTGGTGAGCATAAAGTAGCAACTACTCTGAACTTATTGGTAAAATATTTGTGCGTCAGAGGATGGGAAATAAATCCAACTAAAATTCAGGGACCTTTTACCTCAGTTAAATTTGTAGAAGTTCAATAGTGTGGAGCCTGATTGGACCTGGTGAGCATAAAGTAGCAACTACTCTGAACTTATTGGTAAAATATTTGTGTGTCAGAGGATGGGAAATAAATCCAACTAAAATTCAGGGACCTTTTACCTCAGTTAAATTTGTAGAAGTTCAATAGTGTGGAGTATGTCAAAATATCCTTTCTAAGGTGAAGGATAAATTGTTGCATTTGGCCCTTCCTACATCCAAGAAAGAGGCACAGAATCTAGTGGGCCTATTTGGATTCTGGATGCAACACAATCCTCATTTGGGTGTATTACTCTGGCTCATGTAGCAAGTGACCAGAAAAGCTACTAGTTTTGAGTGGCACCCAGAACAGGAGAAGGTTCTGCAATAGGTTCAGGCTGTTGTGCAAGCTGTTCTGTCCCTTGGGCCATATGATTCAGCAGACCCAATGGTACTTAAGGTGTCAGTTGTTTGGAGGCCCAGGATGTTGTTTGGAGCCTTTGTCAGGCCCTTGTAGGTGAATCACAGAAGAGACCCTTAGAAGTTTGGAGCCATCATCCGCAGATAACTACTCTCCTTTTGAGAAACAGCTCTTGGCCTGCTACCAAGCCTTAATAGAAACTGATTGCTTAACTGCAGGCCACCAAGTTACCATGTGGCCTGAGCTGCTTATCATGAACTGGCTGTTATCTGACCCAGCAAGTCATAAGGTTGGGCATGCAGAGCAGGACTCCATCATCAAATGGAAGTGGTATTTATGTGATCAGGCCCAAGCAGGTCCTGAAGGCACAAGTAACTACACTGCCTTCTGCCTCCCAGCTTGTACCTATGTTCTCATGGGGTTGTCGGGCCTTAAAAACTAACACCACCTTAAGTGACATTACAAGCGGCGCCATTATGGGCCCACAAGGGCATATTAATGTGGCAGCCTAAGACAGCGCCGGGAGGAAGTAGGGTGGGGGTGTCTGCGGGAACCTTGCCTTAGCCCTTATTGGCCAAATACAAGTGCTCGAGGTTGTAGTAGCTAGGCATTGAGACAGGATGCATGCTCTCTTGACCTTTAAGCTGATAAGATTATGTTAAAACCTCCCCTCCCTATCTGCCTATAAAAGCCAGTGCTTGTGTGATAATAAACGGAACTGCTTGACAGAACCCCCC